>NC_141879.1:635177375-635327541 GCF_056163025.1 Triticum urartu
ATGACGACTACAACTCATTATAACGTAAAACAATCCTAAATTAAATTGATAACACAAATTTAATTAAAAAATACAAAATAAAACAAAAACCCACAAACAATTAGTACCGGTTGGTGTTACCAACCGGTACTAAAGGGCTCCCGGCCCCCGGAGCTGGCTCGTGCCACGTGGTTTCCCTTTAGCACCGGTTCGTGCTGAACCGGTACTAAAGGGGGGCCTTTAGTGCCCACACTTTAGTGCCGGTTATGGAACCGGCACTAAAGGGCCTTACGAACCGATGCTATTGTCCGGTTCTGCACTAGTGCATAGTCCACCTCGATAATACTGTAGCGGTGCTTAGGCGAAGCCCTACGTCGGTAGAACATCAACATCATCAACACGCCGTCGTGCTGACGAAATTCTCCCTCAACACTCGGCTGGATCGGAGTTAGAGGGATGTCATCGGGCTGAACGTGTGCTGAACTCGGAGGTGCCGTGCGTTCGGTAGTTCATCGGCCGGATCGTGAAGACGTACGACTACATCAACCGCGTTGTGCTAACGCTTCCGCTTTCGGTCTACGAGGGTACGTGGACAACACTCTCCCCTCTCGTTGCTATGCATCACCATGATCTTGCGTGTGCGTAGGAATTTTTTTGAAATTACTACGTTCCCCAACAGTCTCCACTTCTGCTCCCCCCGTCTCCCCCGTGTCCATCTCCTGCGCCCCTGCACCACCTCCTCCTTCCTATATCCTCCGCATGCTTCTATTGCAGCGCCGACCAACTCGCCGGCGGCAGCCCAGCAACTCCCCCATGGTCGAAGCTTTGAACTCTTTCACGGTCACCATTGTAGCATCTCGCAGACGCGGTTCCAGCTCGCCATCGACACCGTTGTAGCATCTCCCCCCACGTCCAGAGAAAAACTAGTCTCACCGTCGCCATCATTGCAGCTCGCTGCGGAGGCCCTTGTAGCATCACAGGGATAAGGTTCTAGCACGCCGCAGGCATGGTCGCAACATCCTGCTTTGTAGGAATCCAGCTCGCTGCGCCCGTTGTTGCAAAACGCCGTGGTCACCATTGTAGCGTCCACAAGACTTGATTCCGGCAAAACACGAACTCGATCGCAGCTCCACAAACACGTGGTGCCAGCATCCCTACTGTTCACGTAGGCACCGCCGCAGTCGAGAACATCATCATGGTTGCAGCTCGCCGCTTAGCCGTTTCCAGCATGCCAAGCAGCCGGTTCCAGCAAAACTCCATGGCCGGTAGCAGCTTGCCGGCGTGCTCGTCGTCGATCACGGCTGATGCCACAGCTCTTGCTTATCGGTCACATCTCACAGTCGTAACATCCCGATCACAGGTTCCAGCAAAAAATGAGCGCCCGCTCCAGCAAAATCAAGCAACGGTTCCAGCAAAAAATCATCTTCGCCGTTGAGTCGCAATGCCGGTTGCCGCTTGCACTGCCACCGGCTGTAGCAATTTGAAACGCTGGTTGTAGCATGGCCTGACACGATTGTAGCAAAATTCCCGACATTGGCTTGTGCAATGTAGCAAAAAATGCCACACCGGTTGTAGCAAATGGAGACACCGGCTGTAGCAAATTGTGATGCCGATTGAAGCAAAAAAGCAACGCGGTTGTAGCACAGGGTCGACGCCGGTGATGGTTTATAGCAAAATGAGGCATCGTTCGCCGTCCCGGCCGGGTCGTATCTCTATCATGAATGGATGTAGCAAAAATCATCGCCGGTTGTAGCAACAATTGACGACGATTGCAGCAAAAAAGTCATCTCCGTCGTCATGGGTCATAACTCCGTCATGGGCCGTGGATGGATGTAGCAAATTGCCGTCACGTGGTAGCAAAAAGTGAACATGGTTGCATCAAATCATTGTTGTAGCAGTACCACTTATACTGGTTCCAGCAAAAGAAACTCGCCGCAACAAAATTGCAGCACCACCATGCCGCCGCCGTAGCACGTCCATCGCAGCACCACCCGTGTCGCCGGCCGCAGCTCTCAGCGTCACCACTCACACCCGTTGAAGCTTCGGCCGCAGCTCTCAGCGTCACCACTCACACCCGTTGAAGCTTTTTTTTTTGTCGGTTGAAGTTTTCTTTTTGGTGTCGGTTGAAGCTTTTTCCCATCGCCGACGTTTGCTGCACATGGTTGCATGAACGATTGCCACCAGTCATCACCATTAAAATGGATGTAAAAAAAACTCGCTGGTTGTAGCAAAAGACAACGGTGGTTGCAACAAAAATTGCCGTTGCCGTTGTCTCGGGTTGCATCTCTGCCATGAATTTATGTAACAAATTTTCACGTCGGTTGTAGAAAAATTCAACGACGGTTGCAACAGAAATTCTTGTCCCCGTCGTCGCGTCGTAGCTCCACCATGAGTCGACGGTGCAAAAATTGTCGCCGGTTCCAGCATGCCGCGACGTTGGTTCCAGCATGCAATCACCACGGTCGCAACATGCAGCACCCCCGCCTGCCCTTGAGCTCGCAGAACCGTGATGGTGTGGGCATGGCCATGGTCACCACGGTTACAACATAGCGGACAAACAGATGCAGTCTGTGGTAGCAGCTCTTTCCCCAACCCACCTCGGAGCTTCAGCGAGCAGTTGGTGAAGATAAAGTATCGAAGACCACCTGTGTGTGCTCCTCATTTTTTTTTCAAGAATCAGATGGGCTCTTTGTGTGAAAGAAGGTAAGAGAAAGGGCTGAAGACTGAACGAGCGGCCGTGATGGGACAAGGGCACGTGATGGGCTGAGAAAGGGAAAACCAACCATGCAAACATGGATCCGGGAGATGCTGAGCGGGATGGCTACACGATCGAGCGGTGCGCGCATGACCGGCCGAAGCTTCGGCCGGTCCGACGGTATGCGACGTTTCCCTTAGATCAATGTATCAGGTGAAGCATTCGGTAGCAAGATGTGAATTTGTTCCTACGAAACTGCTGGTAGAACTCTCTATCTGACTTTTGGCGATGCAACGAACTCCTCCAATATCCATCGATAAAAAATACTTCCAACTACATGAGCAATGTGCGTAACCTAAAGTAGAGGCAACGACGACCAACAGACAACCCCTCGTCACACGAGAAACCTCCCGCCAAAATAGATGTAACCAGCCGGTAACGGCGGACCTCGAGCCAAGTTCAACTTTCAAGTAGAAAATTCACACAAAATAACTAAAGACGGCACCTAAAGAGGGCCGCTTAATATTCGATACACATATTGTTTAACCTGTCTATTACAATGACCAAATGACCGGACCTGACTTTATATATTATTCGACCTCTAGAAACTTGCCTAACAAGTTGACTGCATACTTGGAGCGCCTCTAGTAGCAGCTTAGGATTCTTCGGTTAATCTCAAGAAAGTAGTACTCAAGTGCGTGTACAACTTGGACTACTTTTGGACGTGGCAACCAAAAGAAACAACCAAATTGATACACACCTTGATCGAACGTGCTAGTGTATGTATCATTTGCATGCACATGCATGTATTGGACTCCTTGTACATGCACTAGTAATCATGCATGTGCAATGCACGTATTAAAATAACACACATACTCCCTCCGTCTTTAAATATTTGTTTTTCTAAAGATTTCAACAAGGGATTACATACAGAACAAAATGAGTGAATCTATACTCTAAAATATGTCTATATACATCTGTATATGGCAGTCCATTTAAAATCTCTAAAAAGACAAATATTTAGGAACGGAGGCTGTATTATGTAGTGACTGAGCGAGTGGTTACTCATGCTATTGGGCAAAAAAAAGGCCCAAGAGAACAAGCACATGAAGTTCTTGCTTCATTCCCCTCGAATATCGTCCGACGGGTTTGCATGCTTGATCCCAGGCTTGAAGCCCAAGCTACCCCCACCTATAACCATGAAGGCAACGATGGCTCGTATATTGGTGAAAAACTCAGAACCAACAAATTTGATTCGAACAAAAAAGTCAAGGCTAGCTTATGCTCACCGACAAATAGCGGTCATATAAGACCGAAGCTATGCGTAGACAAAAATAAAAAATAAAACCCTAACAATTAGATCAGGAATCGGCAAACTACAACAATGACCATATCCGCACCAACCATCTCATGACATCATATGGACGATGATGCTCTTAACAGCAACGCCTTCGAGAAGGGAGCGACGCTCAAGCACCGTTGTCACCAGATCCAACCAACAAGGCAAGAATCTATATTTTCACCCTAAAGAACCAGTCCGAGCATATCCAGCAATGCCTTCAACAAGGTAAAACATAAGAAAAAAATATCGCCATTGCTAGGTATGACCACCTTGGGTCAGACCTGGGCTCTTCACCCCGAAGGTCGAGACCGACTTCTCCGTGATCCTGACAGCTACATGAGATTTGCAACCGCCACCGCTACACAACCATCCCTCTGTATCAAGTGGTCCTCCTTAATCTGCATCTCACACTGAAGTCAACCATTAGATCTGGAGGGATGAACTCCGCCGCATCTGACCTTCAACGTCATGGAGCCATGGTGGGCCACTACAGGTCTACAACTACCACCACCGTCTGACCTGATCTTGATCACCACAACCGAACCACCCCAATCTGAATTTGGGCAAGAACATGAAGGATGCCAGCCACCCAACAACAGATCAGGAGCGGCCGCCCAACAATATGCATGTATCAATCAAAATCTCTAATTTGCAAGGCTGAAAAGCTACATGTGGTGCATCTGCAAGAGCGTGAGAAGAGTAATGGTATACCTGCAAACGAAATTGGAGATTACACTCATAAAGCATAAAATAAAGTAAGTTGTGCTTCTGAGAAAAGGTCCACCTACAGTGAGATGGCTCATACATCCATAATAATAAATGGTGTTGGTTTCGAACTCTTTGTTCCATCCAAAAATCCCAAGTCCACACTGTCATCCTAAAAGCAGCAAGGATGTATCGCGAGTATATCAAACTTACATGGAAGATATCTTCTTTTAGCTTGGTATGCCCAAAATCATCATAGACTTTCGGAAATCAGAAAAGGTGGGTGGGTTTCATATGAACAATAAAGAATGAAAACAACGCTTGATGATAATTTTAGTATCCCTGGTTACTTCCAAACAGTAAATTAAGAACTGTCACAGCTAATGACCAAGTATTTGTAAGAAAAATCCATAATTATGTTATCATACAGTAAAATAACGATGGAGACAACACCTAATGAGTAATGACCAATGGTCTTTTCAGAACATCTTGCAGCCGAACGAATCATGAACCACTAACCAATGGTCTGAAGCCACTCGCTAATTTTCTCCTACCTCTTATGCAGCACGATTCAGTACAAACAAACGTTATGTTCAAATCCACCGAAATCCCAAGGGAAATACAAAATATTTGAGTGCATATGGTAGAAAAAAAATGTGGTTTTGGCGGTGAAACTACCTTTGCAGGCTTGACGTGTCTTTGTGGGGGGCGGATAACTTACTTCATAGTGCATCACTATACACCAATGAGCAATTACGAAAAATTGAGGTGCTATAAACACATGAAAATTCACAAAACACCTATTTTTTTACCTGGATATGGGATTCACTTTTGGCAAAGGACCCAAGCGTCCACCGGCTGTAGGCACCTTTGTTGACGTGCACCTGCAAGATAGAATCATGGAATACATGAAGATGTCCAAACAACCAGTTTGTCACCACCAGGCTGCGTACGCACATTGTGTCATGGTTGCCAATACCATATAGAAATAGATCAATGTGATCTTACAAACATACTGAAAACCTTAAGAAGTTCTAGTTGTGTTGCTGTACAATAAAAATTCTTCAATAATTCTGAAATAAAAATCAATGTAGTGCCTACTGCCCATATGTATTTCTATATGGTATGGGTAATAATTGAACATACTACGCGCTGGTGTAGTGTTGTACAAATAAAGAATTACATGGCTGCCTGACTCCTGTCTCTGGACAAATTGAAACCGGGGCTGCCGCATGCCTGCAGTCTCGAGACTCCACTGAATTGAAGTAGCATGAAGGACAGGAGGAGCTTCCGGGTCTAGACAAATTCAGATTTGTACCGAAAATCTTGTCGAATTCGATGTAAATTTATCTAAACCAGAGATTCAGAGAAAGTAAGCACCCATGGGGGAATTGGGGATCAGGGTATGCGCTGCTGGCCGGTGGTGCGCGGGCATCAGCCGGGCGGGCGTGCAGAGGCAGGCCACGGCACCGGAGCGCCCAGGCGGACTGGGCGGTTCCAACAGTCGGGCTAATAGGGGCCGCTTGGCGCGCTGCACTAGTAGAAAATGGAGCTTTAAAACCGGATCGTAAGGGCCTTTAGTGCCGGTTCCATAACCGGCACTAATTGGTGGGCACTAAAGCCCCCCCCTTTAGTACCGGTTCGGCATGAACCGGCGCTAAAGTGCCACCACGTGGCGTGAGCTCGCGCCCTGGTATGGGGGACGGTTGGTGTTACCAACCGGTACTAAAGATTTTTTTTTAAATTTTTTTTTGAAAATTTTGGAATTTTTTTAATTTTTATTTTTTCGATTTTTAATTTTTCTAAATTATTTGGTGATTTAGTCTCTAATCACCTCTCTTAACTGCTCAAGTGTGGATCACTCATTCCAAATCATCTAACTTCCCGACCGGTCACCCATCCCTCTCACTACTCCAGCCCGAGCACGCTTAACTTTCGGGTTCTATTCTCCTTCGTTTCCAAGTCTGCACTTATTGTTTTCCTGACAATAGTAAGATGCCAATCCTATTAACCCTCAGGAGTTTAGATTGAGCATGAAGTCACACATTTCACTGAAACTATTATTCTAAAAAACAGTAATTATTTAGTAACACTAATATTTCTTGAATAAGTTTGATCATAGTTTGACTACAGTTTGACCACAATTTGACCATAGTTTGACCAGATTTGACCAAAATTCAAAAAATTAAAATAATTATTTAGTAACACTAATATTCTTGAATAATTATGTAGTAACATTAATACTTCTTGAATAAGTAGTTTGACTAGATTTAACAATTTTTTTAAAAAAAACTTAAATTTGACCATATCTTTTCTTCCTTTTGGAATTTGAGGATTCTAAAAAATTGCAAACAGGTCGTAGGCGGTCTCCATCGGATGCGGATTTTCGTGCTGATTTTTTTTGATATATTATACGTTTTTTCCCGACCTCGTATGCAAAAGTTATAGCCGTTTTACATTTTCCCTACACTTTTTGCAAAACATGTCCAAATTTAAGTTTTCAAATTTTTCTAACTAGTAGATGTAGTAATATAACTACCTCTCGAAAGATTTTATTTTTTGAAGTTTTTATCATTTTCTTTTGATTTTTCAGAACTGAAATGGCGACACACGGGGGGGGGGGGGGGGGGGGTAGAGTTTGAAAATTGCCCTATAGTGCCGGTTTGTGTCACAAACCGGTACTATAAGTCAGACCCCTTTAGTACCGGTTCGTGGCACAAACCGGTACTAAAGGTTAGCCCTTTAGTACCGGTTTGTGACACGAACCGATACTAAAGGTGATCGTGGGGCCCCGGCCTGACGCCAGTACCGGCTCAAATTCAAACCGGCACTAATGTGCTTCACGTTTGACCCTTTTTCTACTAGTGCTGCTGCACGGGTCACGAGTTGGAGAGTGCTTTTCCCCTTTGGTTTAGTACCATTTTTGCGTTGAGGAAGCGTCGTATAGGGGCCGCTTGGCGCGCTGCTGCACGGGTCGCGAGTTGGAGAGTGCTTTTCCCCTCTGGTTTAGTACCATTTTTGCGTTGAGGAAGCGTCGTATGCGGACGCGTCGTGGAATATTTCTTCGCGGGTGGAGTGCGTTCAGTCGTGATAAATTGTTAATTGCACACTGACACAGAGTTAAATTAATCCTAACCATTAGTGGGGCTAATTTAACGGTGCTAATCAAGCTGTGTACATCTGTCGTGTGGCTTTATGAAAGAATCAGTTTGATTGTTTAATAGTAGTATAGATATAGATACTTCCATCTTAATTCCTTTTCTTCCGATCCAAGCCAAAGCCATGAAGACTTCTTGTCAAACCATGAATTGTATCAGCATGCGTACATGTTATATTAACTAGCCCATACTTGCCTTCCTAACTCAGCCGCAGATCTGTTCCAGCATATGTATTGTTAACAGTAACTAATGGAGCAACAATGACTTGATACTGACCAGCAGCTTGTACATTATCATTGTCAGTATGAACATTAATAAAGCTGGTCATATCATCCTCTCCTTGAAACAAAACCGTTCTCAGTTGTGAGTCCTCCACCCGAGCAGTTGCATCAATCGTGGTTTTTGAGGTGAAAAAATTAGCAGTCTCGGCCTTCCTTAACTTTTCTTCCTCCCAACTCTTTCATCCTCTCTTGGTTCCGCAGTTCGATTCGTGCCGGTGCCGGCAAGAGATCCTGTTCCTGTTGGGCAAGGGATTTGATAGCTAGAAAAACAAGCGGCGGATTCGATTCGTGTTTCTTTGCATCAATTGCAGCATGTGCATGATCTCGCCTCTTACGGTCCTCCAAATATTATTCGGAAGAATATGCTTCAAAATAAGACCACTATCCTTGACAAACAAACTTAAATTTCCTCCAAGAAAATGTGCCAGATTTATCAGTCTGCAGCTCTCTTTTCTGTCCTAGATTGACCAAGTATAAAGGTACACACAGACATATGCTGAGGAAGAACATCACACAGTACAAAATCCGTGTGGCCACAAAATCTGAAACACACCTCTACTTGATTTTATATAGTCACAAAATTCCCTTGCCACAAAAGTCTATATGGTTCTGGATGTTCGGTCGTTGATAATTGTAATGCATCAACCAAAGATTTACTCACCGAATTTATTTTTGAAGAACGATCCAACATTGTAGCACAAGTAGTTGCTCCAACCTCCACTCTTGTGTAGATTTGTAACCATGAAAGTGGACGCAATGGGTCCTTTTCACATTGTGACATCTCACCGTCCAAGTAGTACTCCGTCCTCATTGCAATTTTAGAATCTGTACCACTAAATTGATGGGGAAAAATTTACATCATAATAAACCCAGAAATTTGATACCAACTGATGAGTACACGAGCTTGGATGCGCCGCTGATTTGGCTTGATCTTTTACGATGCAACGAACTTCGCCAATATTCACCAATAAAAAATACTCCCAATTACACGAGCAATACGCGTAACCTAAGATAAAGGTAACAGCGACCAACGGACAACCCCTGGACACACGAGAAATCTCCCGCCGAAATAGACGTAACCAACACGCAACCCGCCGATGACGACAGACCTCAAGCCAAGTGCAACTTTCAAGTAGAAAATTCACACAAAATAGCTATAGACGGCACCCAAAGAGGGCCGCTTAATATTTGATATACATGTTGTCTAACCTGTAGAAAATATAACCTGTCTATTACAATTACTGGACCTGACTTTATATATTACTAATAGAACGCCCGTGCCTTGCTACGTACTATAATGCATATAAATGAATTAAATAAATGATTAAGGCCTGTGAGTATCTAGTAGGCTCTTTAAAATTCAATATTTGGACATCCTGGGCTTCCCCAAATCCAGACCACACGGGCCCGATGTACACAAAAACCCCACCCCACAATGCACCCTTTGTTTTCTTGCCGGACTCCCCTGCCTGCTTAGTTTCCTACCGTAGCAGGACATTTCTTGCTGGAGCCCTCTTCTTTAAATCCGGATGATGTCCACCTCACCTTCACCATGGGTCTACAGTGGCAAAGAAATGACCATGTGTTACTATGGGCAGAAGGCGTGAAATGCCACAAGCACGTTACAACAAGCACTAAAGTTCCTCTCCCACATCCTGATACGTCCATTTTGCATCATGCTTTTATATCGATATTTATTGCATTATGGACTGTTATTACACATTATGTCACAATACTTATGCTTATTCTCTCTTATTTTATAAGGTTTACATAAAGAGGGAGAATGCCGGCAGCTGGGATTCTGGGCTGGAAAATGAGCAAATATTATAGACCTATTCTGCACAGCTCCAAAAGTCCTGAAACTTCATGGAAGACGTTTTCAGAATATATAAAAAATACCGAGCGCAAGAAGTTCACCAGGGGGCCACACCCTGCCCACGAGGGTGGGGGCGCGCCCTACCCCCTGGGCGCGCCCCCTACCTCGTGGGCCCCCTGGTGGCTCTCCGATGACTATCTTCTGCTATATGAAGTCTTTCGATGAGGAAAAAAATGATAAGCCATCTTCTCGGACGGAACTCCGCCGCCACGAGGCGGAACCAATCTAGGGCTCTAGCGGAGCTGTTCTGCCGGGGAAACTTCCCTCCGGGAGGGAGAAATCATCGTCATCGTCATCACCAACGCTCCTCTCATTGGGAGAGGGAAATCTCCATCAACATCTTCACCAGCACCATCTCCTCTCAAAACCCTAGTTCATCTCTTGTATCCAATTCTTGTCTTCAAGTCCGGGATTGGTACATGTGGGTTGCTAGTAGTGTTAATTACTCCTTGTAGTTGATGCTAGTTGGTTTAATTGGTGGAAGATCATATGTTCAGATCCTATATGCATATTAATACCCCTCTGATTATGAACATGAATATGCTTTGTGAGTAGTTACGTTTGTTCCTGAGGACATGGGAGAAGTCTTGCTATTAGTAGTCATGTGAATTTGGTTTTCGTTCGATATTTTGATGATATGTATGTTGTCTCTCCTCTAGTGGTGTTATGTGAACGTCGACTACATAACACTTCACCATTATTTGGGCCTAGAGGAAGGCATTGGGAAGTAATATCAAAGTACCGAACGCGAATCATATGACCGTGATGAAAACTAACTTGACGATATTCCCATGTGTCCTCGGGAGCGCTTTTCTCTATATAAGAGTTTGTCCAGGCTTGTCCTTTGCTACAAAAAGGATTGGGCCACCTTGCTGCACTTTATTTACTTTTGTTACTTGTTGCTCGTTATAAATTATCCTATCACAAAACTATCTGTTACCACTTATTTCAGTACTTGCAGAGAATACCTTGCTAGAAACCGCTTATCATTTCCTTCCGCTCCTCGTTGGGTTCGACACTCTTACTTATCGAAAGGACTACGATAGATCCCCTATACTTGTGGGTCATCAAGACTCTTTTCTGGCGTCGTTGCCAGGGAGTGAAGCGCCTTTGGTAGGTGGAATTTGGTAAGGAAAATTTTATATAGTGTGTTGAAATTTATTGTCACTTGTTACTATGGAAAGTAATCCTCTGAGGGGCTTGTTTGGGGTATCTTCACCCCGACCAGTAGAGTAAAGAGTTTCCCCTCAACCTAGTGAACCTACTGAAAATGAAAATGAAAATGTCTGCTTTGAAATTCCTTCGGGTATGATAGAAAAACTGCTAGCTAATCCTTTTGCAAGAGATGGAACAATGCATCCTGATGAGCACCTAATATATGTTGATGAAGTTTGTGGATTATTTAAGCTTGCAGGTGTACCCGGAGATGTTGTTAAGAAGAAGGTCTTCCCTTTATCTTTGAAGGAAAATGCATTGACATGGAACTACAAATGATTGAAATTGAAATTTCATCAGAAGTTTTATCCTATGCATCTTGTTCATCGTGATCGCAATTATATATATAATTTTTGACCTCGCGAAGGAGAAAGCATCGCTCAAGCTTGGGGAGGCTTAAATCAATGTTATATTCATGCCCCAATCATGAGCTCTCAAGAGAGATGATTATTCAAAATTTATATGCTCGGCTTTCTGATAACAATCGCACCATGCTCGATACTTCTTGTGCTGGTTCTTTTATGACGAAGACTATTGAATTCAAATGTGATTTATTGGAAAGAATTAAGCGCAACTCTGAAGATTGGGACCTCGACAAAGGTAAGGAGTCAGGTATGACACGTAAGTTTGATTGTGTTAAATCTTTTATGGATATCGATGTTTTTCGTAAATTTAGCACTAAATATGGACTTGACTCTGAGATAGTAGCTTCTTTGTGTGAATCTTTTGCTACTTATGTTGATCTCCCCAAGGAGAAGTGGTTTAAATATCATCTTCCCATAGAAGTAAAAGTAGCTGCACCTATTAAAGTTGAAGAAAAGATTATCACTTATAATGATCCTATTGTTCCCACTTCTTATGTTGAGAAACCACCTTCTCCTGTTAGGATAAAGGATCATGCTAAAGCTTCAACTGTGGTTCGTAAAAGCAATATTAGAACATATACACCTCCTGAGCAAGTTAAAGTTGAACCTAATATTGCTATTGTTAAAGATCTTTTGGCTGATAATATTGATGGGCATGTTATTTATTTCTGTGATGAAACTGCTATAATTGCTAAACCTTGTGCTAAAGATAAACCTAGACCTGTGGTAGGCATGCCTGTTATTTCTGTTAAAATAGGAGATCATTATTATCATGGCTTATGTGATATGGGTGCCAGTGCTAGTGCAATACCTATTAACCTATATAGAAAAATTATGCATGATATTGCACTTATTGAGTTAGAAGATATTGATGTCAAAATTAAACTTGCCAGTAGAGATACTATTTCACCAATGGGAATTGTTAGAGATGTTGAAGTCTTGTGTGGGAAAACTAAATATCCTGCTGATTTTCTTGTTCTTGGTTCCCCACAAGATAGCTTTTGTCCCATTATATTTGGTAGACCCTTCTTAAACACTGTTAATGCTAAGATAGATTGCAAAAAGGATGTTGTTACTATCGGTTTAGATGATATGTCTCATGAATTTAATTTCTCTAAATTTAGTAGACAACACCGTGAAGAAGAATTACCTAGTAAGGATGAAATTATTGGTCTTGCTTCTATTGCCGTACCTCCTAGTGATCCTTTAGAGCAATATTTATTAGACCATGAAAATGATATTTTATGAATGAAAAAAGGGAAATAAATGAAGTATTCTTTAAACAGGAACCTATTCTGAAACACAATTTGCCTGTTGAAATCCTAGGGGATCCTCCTCCACCCAAGGGTGACCCCGTGTTTGAGCTTAAACCGTTGCCTGATACTCTTAAATATGTTTATCTTGATGAGAAAAAGATATATCCTGTTATCATTAGTGCTAACCTTTCAGAGCATGAGGAAGAGAGATTATTGAAAACTCTGAAGAAGCACTGTGCTGCTATTGGGTATACTCTTGATGATCTTAAGGGCATTAGTCCCACTCTATGTCAACATAAAATAAATTTGGAAGAAGATGCTAAACCAGTTCGTGATCATAAACGACGGCTGAATCCTAAAATGAAAGAAGTGGTAAGAAAGGAAATACTAAAGCTCCTTGAGGCAGGTATAATCTATCCCGTTGCTCATAGTCAGTGGGTAAGTCCTGTTCATTGTGTCCCTAAGAAGGGAGGTATTACTGTCGTTCCTAATGATAAAGATGAATTGATTCCTCAAAGAATTATTACAGGTTATAGGATGGTAATTGATTTCCGCAAATTAAATAAGGCCACTAAAAAGGATCATTACCCCTTACCTTTTATCGATCAAATGCTAGAAAGATTATCCAAACATACACATTTTTGCTTTCTAGATGGTTATTCTGGTTTCTCTCAAATACCTGTGTCAGCCAAGGATCAATCAAAGACTACTTTTACTTGCCCTTTTGGTACTTTTGCTTATAGACGTATGCTTTTTGGTTTATGTAATGCACCTGCTACCTTTCAAAGATGCATGATGGCTATATTCTCTGACTTTTGTGAAAAGATTTGTGAGGTTTTCATGGACAATTTTTCCGTCTATGGATCTTCTTTTGATGATTGCTTGAGCAACCTTGATCGAGTTTTGCAGAGATGTGAAGAAATTAATCTTGTCTTGAATTGGGAAAAGTGCCAGTTTATGGTTAATGAAGGTATTGTCTTGGGGCATAAAGTTTCTGAAAGAGGTATTGAAGTTGATAAAGCCAAGGTTGATGCTATTGAAAAGATGCCATGCCCTAAGGACATCAAAGGTATAAGAAGTTTCCTTGGTCACGCCGGATTTTACAGGAGGTTCATTAAGGACTTCTCAAAAATCTCTCGGCCTCTGACTAATTTATTACAAAAAGATATACCATTTGTCTTTGATGATGATTGTGTAGAAGCATTTGAAATACTTAAGAAAGCATTGATCTCTGCACCTATTGTTCACCCACCTGATTGGAATTTACCCTTTGAAATTATGTGTGATGCTAGTGATTATGATGTAGGTGATGTTCTAGGGCAAAGAGTTGATAAGAAATTAAATGTTATTCAATATGCTAATAAAACTCTAGACAATGCTCAGAGAAATTATGCTACTACTGAAAAAGAATTCTTAGCAGTTGTATTTGCTTGTGATAAGTTCAGACCTTATATTGTTGATTCTAAAGTAACTATTCACACTGATCATGCTGCTATTAAATATCTTATGGAAAAGAAAGATGCTAAACCTAGACTTATTAGATGGGTTCTCTTGCTACAAGAATTTGATTTACATATTGTTGATAGAAAGGGAGTTGAGAACCCCGTTGCAGACAACTTGTCTAGGTTAGAAAATGTGCTTGATGACCCACTACCTATTGATGATAGCTTTCCTGATGAGCAATTAAATGTCATAAATGCTTCTCATACTGCTCCATGGTATGCTGATTATGCTAATTACATTATTGCCAAATTTATACCACCTAGTTTCACATACCAGCAAAAGAAAAAGTTCTTCTATGATTTGAGACATTACTTTTGGGATGACCCATATCTTTATAAAGAAGGAGTAGATGGTGTTATTAGACGTTGTGTACCTGAGCATGAACAGGAACAGATCCTACGCAAGTGTCACTCCGAAGCTTATGGAGGACACCATGCTGGAGATAGAACTGCACATAAGGTATTGCAATCTGGTTTTTATTGGCCTACTCTCTTCAAGGATGCCCGTAAGTTTGTCTTATCTTGTGATGAATGTCAAAGAATTGGTAATATTAGTAGACGTCAAGAAATGCCTATGAACTATTCACTCGTTATTGAACCATTTGATGTTTGGGGCTTTGACTATATGGGACCTTTTTCTGCCTCTAATGGATATACACATATTTTAGTTGCTGTTGATTACGTTACTAAGTGGGTAGAAGCTATTCCAACTAGTAGTGCTGATCATAACACTTCTATTAAAATGCTTAAAGAAGTTATTTTTCCAAGATTTGGAGTCCCTAGATATTTAATGACTGATGGTGGTTGACATTTTATTCATGGTGCTTTCCATAAAATGCTTGCTAAATATGATGTTAATCATAGAATTGCATCTCCTTATCACCCTCAGTCTAGTGGTCAAGTAGAATTGAGTAATAGAGAGCTCAAATTAATTTTGCAAAAGACTGTCAATAGGTCTAGAAAGAATTGATCCAAGAAACTTGATGATGCATTATGGGCCTATAGAACTGCATATAAAAATCCTATGGGTATGTCTCCGTATAAAATGGTTTATGGAAAAGCATGTCACTTACCTCTCGAACTAGAACACAAGGCATATTGGGCTATTAAAGAGCTCAATTATGATTTTAAACTTGCCTGTGAGAAGAGGTTATTTGATATTAGCTCACTCGATGAATGGAGAACCCAAGCCTACGAAAATGCCAAGTTGTTTAAAGAAAAAGTTAAAAGATGGCATGATAAAAGGATACAAAAGCGTGAGTTTAATGTAGGTGATTATGTATTGCTATACAACTCTCGTTTAAGATTTTTGCAAGAAAACTTCTCTCTAAATGGGAAGGTCCTTACGTTATCGAGGAGGTCTATCGTTCCGGTGCCATAAAAATCAACAACTTCGAAGGAACAAATCCAAAGGTGGTGAACGGTCAAAGAATCAAACATTATATCTCAGGTAATCCCATAAATGTTGAAACCAATGTTATTGAAACCGTAACCCCGGAGGAATACATAAGGGACACTGTCCGGAACGTTTCAGACTTCGAAAAGGAATAGGTATGTGGTACGGTAAGTAAACCGACTCCAAAATAGTTTTAAGGCAGTATTTCTCCGTTTTGAAATATTTAGAAAAATAGAAAAATAATAAGCAGTCCGGGAAGGACACAAGGGCTCCACGAGGGTGGAGGGCGCGCCCTACCCTCCTGGGCACGCCACCCTACCTCGTGGGCACCTCGTGCGCTTTTCGGACTCCGTTTTCTTACACGACACGTATTTTGGTCGGTAAAAATTCATTATATAATCTCCCGGAGGTTTTGACTCCCGTATCACTCAAAAATCTCATGTCTTTATTTCGAGCTGTTTTTCTGACAGATCCAGGACGTCATGTCGTCGTCAAGTGCCCCCAAGGACCAGTTCTTCGAGAAGGTCATCAGCCCCTACCTCGCGGAGGTGCTGCAACACCCTCAAACCATTGAGATGCGTGAGGGGTTGTTGCACATCCGCGATGTTGAGGGACCAAGGAAGACCTGAAGCACGGAGGCAAGGCTTGAGGCATTGGAGCAAGAAGTTTTCAAGTGTCAGGAGATGGTGGAGCATGGACTCGATTCCGATCACATTATGATCACGGAGTTCACCAACAACCACAAGTTGGACGTCAAGGACATTGGGGAGGCCATCTTCAAGCTTCATGAGAAAATCGAGCACCTCCAAGCCTAGATCTATGACCTGCCAAATCAAAACTGTGAGTATGAATATAGATTCAAGAGGATGAGTTTGGCTGCAGATTTGAGGTTTCAGGAGACTCGATCATCCTTCTATGATGGTGAGCCTATGCCTTGGAAGAAGGACGACAAGCCTACGCCATCAACAAAACCATCACCTTCTCCACCAACAAAGAAGAATTGAGTATCTGGTATGGGCACTCCCTTTGACAACTGCCAAGCTTGGGGGAGTGCCCCAGTATCATATCACCATCACTTTTATCTTTACCGTTTTTCTTAGTTCAATCCTTTTGGTAATATCTTGATCTAGTAGAATAAAGTTTATGGCATGATCTAGTTTTGAGTTTTGCTTTATGATCCTTCTATGTAATCGAGTCCGTGAGCTATATAATAAAGATTAGTGTTGAGTCAAGGGCTTCATTATTTTGCCATGATCCTAAGTGAATAAAAGAAAAGATAAATAAATAAAAAAGGGAAACAAAGAGATCATAAGGATCTTATGGAGAGTAATGAGCTCACAAAGAAAAAGTATGATGAATAAAAGTTGTTGAGAGTTGACAAACATAGTTTTGGTCATCGTTCAATTAATTGGAAGTAATAAAGAAAGAGAGATCTTCACATAAAAATATACTATCTTGGACATCTTTTATGATTGTGAGCACTCATTAAAATATGACATGCTAAAAAGTTGACGTTGGACAAGGAAGAAAACGTAATGGGTTATGCTTTCTTACATCTGAGATAAATTATATTGTCATGGATCATCCAACATGGTTGAGCTTGCCTTTCCCCCTCATGCTAGCCAAATTCATCACACCAAGTAGAGATACTACTTGTGCTTCCAAATACCCTTAAACAAGTTTTGCCATGAGAGTCCACCATACCTACCTATGGATTGAGTAAGATCCTCCAAGTAAGTTGTCATCGGTGCAAGCAATAAAAATTGCTCTCTAAATATGTATGACTTATTAGTGTGGGAGAAAATAAGCTTTATACGATCGTGTGATATGGAAGAAATAAAAGCGACAGACTGCATAATAAAGGTCCATCTCACAAGTGGCAATATAAAGTGACGTTCTTTCGCATTAAGATTTTGTGCATCCAACCATAAAAGCGCATGACAACCTCTGCTTCCCTCTGCGAAGGGCCTATCTTTTACTTTTATCTCCTACCTTGCATAAGAGTCATGGTGATCTTCACCCTTCCTTTTTACATTTTATCTTTTGGCAAGCACAACATGTTGGAAAGATCCTGGTATATATGGCTAATTGGATGTGAGTTTTCATGAACTATTATTGTTGACATTACCCTTGAGGTAAAACGTTGGGAGGCAAAACTATAAGCCCCTATCTTTCTCTGTGTCTGATTAAAACTCCATACCCATAAGTATTGCATGAGTGTTAGCAATTGTGAAAGACTATATGATAGTTGAGTATGTGGACTTGCTGAAAAGCTCTTATATATTGACTCTTTCCTATGTTATGATAAATTGCAATTGCTCCAATGACTGGGATTATAGTTTGTTAGTTTTCAATGAAGTTTACGATTCATACTTGAAATTGTGATTGAATTATTACTCTAGCATAAGAAATCATATGACAAGTATTATGTAAGTTGTTGTTCTAAGAATGATCATGATGCCCTCATGTCCGTATTTTACTTTTATCGACACCTCTATCTCTAAACATGTGGACATACTTTTCGATTTCGGCTTTCGCTTGAGGACAGTCGAGGTCTAAGCTTGGAGGACAGCCGGTGTCTGGATGAGATTTATCATGTAATCACAGTCGTAACATCCCGATCACAGGTTCCAGCAAAAAATGAGCGCCCGCTCCAGCAAAATCAAGCAACGGTTCCAGCAAAAAATCATCTTCGCCGTTGAGTCGCAATGCCGGTTGCCGCTTGCACTGCCACCGGCTGTAGCAATTTGAAACGCTGGTTGTAGCATGGCCTGACACGATTGTAGCAAAATTCCCGACATTGGCTTGTGCAATGTAGCAAAAAATGCCACACCGGTTGTAGCAAATGGAGACACCGGCTGTAGCAAATTGTGATGCCGATTGAAGCAAAAAAGCAACGCGGTTGTAGCACAGGGTCGACGCCGGTGATGGTTTATAGCAAAATGAGGCATCGTTCGCCGTCCCGGCCGGGTCGTATCTCTATCATGAATGGATGTAGCAAAAATCATCGCCGGTTGTAGCAACAATTGACGACGATTGCAGCAAAAAAGTCATCTCCGTCGTCATGGGTCATAACTCCGTCATGGGCCGTGGATGGATGTAGCAAATTGCCGTCACGTGGTAGCAAAAAGTGAACATGGTTGCATCAAATCATTGTTGTAGCAGTACCACTTATACTGGTTCCAGCAAAAGAAACTCGCCGCAACAAAATTGCAGCACCACCATGCCGCCGCCGTAGCACGTCCATCGCAGCACCACCCGTGTCGCCGGCCGCAGCTCTCAGCGTCACCACTCACACCCGTTGAAGCTTCGGCCGCAGCTCTCAGCGTCACCACTCACACCCGTTGAAGCTTTTTTTTTTTGTCGGTTGAAGTTTTCTTTTTGGTGTCGGTTGAAGCTTTTTCCCATCGCCGACGTTTGCTGCACATGGTTGCATGAACGATTGCCACCAGTCATCACCATTAAAATGGATGTAAAAAAAACTCGCTGGTTGTAGCAAAAGACAACGGTGGTTGCAACAAAAATTGCCGTTGCCGTTGTCTCGGGTTGCATCTCTGCCATGAATTTATGTAACAAATTTTCACGTCGGTTGTAGAAAAATTCAACGACGGTTGCAACAGAAATTCTTGTCCCCGTCGTCGCGTCGTAGCTCCACCATGAGTCGACGGTGCAAAAATTGTCGCCGGTTCCAGCATGCCGCGACGTTGGTTCCAGCATGCAATCACCACGGTCGCAACATGCAGCACCCCCGCCTGCCCTTGAGCTCGCAGAACCGTGATGGTGTGGGCATGGCCATGGTCACCACGGTTACAACATAGCGGACAAACAGATGCAGTCTGTGGTAGCAGCTCTTTCCCCAACCCACCTCGGAGCTTCAGCGAGCAGTTGGTGAAGATAAAGTATCGAAGACCACCTGTGTGTGCTCCTCATTTTTTTTTCAAGAATCAGATGGGCTCTTTGTGTGAAAGAAGGTAAGAGAAAGGGCTGAAGACTGAACGAGCGGCCGTGATGGGACAAGGGCACGTGATGGGCTGAGAAAGGGAAAACCAACCATGCAAACATGGATCCGGGAGATGCTGAGCGGGATGGCTACACGATCGAGCGGTGCGCGCATGACCGGCCGAAGCTTCGGCCGGTCCGACGGTATGCGACGTTTCCCTTAGATCAATGTATCAGGTGAAGCATTCGGTAGCAAGATGTGAATTTGTTCCTACGAAACTGCTGGTAGAACTCTCTATCTGACTTTTGGCGATGCAACGAACTCCTCCAATATCCATCGATAAAAAATACTTCCAACTACATGAGCAATGTGCGTAACCTAAAGTAGAGGCAACGACGACCAACAGACAACCCCTCGTCACACGAGAAACCTCCCGCCAAAATAGATGTAACCAGCCGGTAACGGCGGACCTCGAGCCAAGTTCAACTTTCAAGTAGAAAATTCACACAAAATAACTAAAGACGGCACCTAAAGAGGGCCGCTTAATATTCGATACACATATTGTTTAACCTGTCTATTACAATGACCAAATGACCGGACCTGACTTTATATATTATTCGACCTCTAGAAACTTGCCTAACAAGTTGACTGCATACTTGGAGCGCCTCTAGTAGCAGCTTAGGATTCTTCGGTTAATCTCAAGAAAGTAGTACTCAAGTGCGTGTACAACTTGGACTACTTTTGGACGTGGCAACCAAAAGAAACAACCAAATTGATACACACCTTGATCGAACGTGCTAGTGTATGTATCATTTGCATGCACATGCATGTATTGGACTCCTTGTACATGCACTAGTAATCATGCATGTGCAATGCACGTATTAAAATAACACACATACTCCCTCCGTCTTTAAATATTTGTTTTTCTAAAGATTTCAACAAGGGATTACATACAGAACAAAATGAGTGAATCTATACTCTAAAATATGTCTATATACATCTGTATATGGCAGTCCATTTAAAATCTCTAAAAAGACAAATATTTAGGAACGGAGGCTGTATTATGTAGTGACTGAGCGAGTGGTTACTCATGCTATTGGGCAAAAAAAAGGCCCAAGAGAACAAGCACATGAAGTTCTTGCTTCATTCCCCTCGAATATCGTCCGACGGGTTTGCATGCTTGATCCCAGGCTTGAAGCCCAAGCTACCCCCACCTATAACCATGAAGGCAACGATGGCTCGTATATTGGTGAAAAACTCAGAACCAACAAATTTGATTCGAACAAAAAAGTCAAGGCTAGCTTATGCTCACCGACAAATAGCGGTCATATAAGACCGAAGCTATGCGTAGACAAAAATAAAAAATAAAACCCTAACAATTAGATCAGGAATCGGCAAACTACAACAATGACCATATCCGCACCAACCATCTCATGACATCATATGGACGATGATGCTCTTAACAGCAACGCCTTCGAGAAGGGAGCGACGCTCAAGCACCGTTGTCACCAGATCCAACCAACAAGGCAAGAATCTATATTTTCACCCTAAAGAACCAGTCCGAGCATATCCAGCAATGCCTTCAACAAGGTAAAACATAAGAAAAAAATATCGCCATTGCTAGGTATGACCACCTTGGGTCAGACCTGGGCTCTTCACCCCGAAGGTCGAGACCGACTTCTCCGTGATCCTGACAGCTACATGAGATTTGCAACCGCCACCGCTACACAACCATCCCTCTGTATCAAGTGGTCCTCCTTAATCTGCATCTCACACTGAAGTCAACCATTAGATCTGGAGGGATGAACTCCGCCGCATCTGACCTTCAACGTCATGGAGCCATGGTGGGCCACTACAGGTCTACAACTACCACCACCGTCTGACCTGATCTTGATCACCACAACCGAACCACCCCAATCTGAATTTGGGCAAGAACATGAAGGATGCCAGCCACCCAACAACAGATCAGGAGCGGCCGCCCAACAATATGCATGTATCAATCAAAATCTCTAATTTGCAAGGCTGAAAAGCTACATGTGGTGCATCTGCAAGAGCGTGAGAAGAGTAATGGTATACCTGCAAACGAAATTGGAGATTACACTCATAAAGCATAAAATAAAGTAAGTTGTGCTTCTGAGAAAAGGTCCACCTACAGTGAGATGGCTCATACATCCATAATAATAAATGGTGTTGGTTTCGAACTCTTTGTTCCATCCAAAAATCCCAAGTCCACACTGTCATCCTAAAAGCAGCAAGGATGTATCGCGAGTATATCAAACTTACATGGAAGATATCTTCTTTTAGCTTGGTATGCCCAAAATCATCATAGACTTTCGGAAATCAGAAAAGGTGGGTGGGTTTCATATGAACAATAAAGAATGAAAACAACGCTTGATGATAATTTTAGTATCCCTGGTTACTTCCAAACAGTAAATTAAGAACTGTCACAGCTAATGACCAAGTATTTGTAAGAAAAATCCATAATTATGTTATCATACAGTAAAATAACGATGGAGACAACACCTAATGAGTAATGACCAATGGTCTTTTCAGAACATCTTGCAGCCGAACGAATCATGAACCACTAACCAATGGTCTGAAGCCACTCGCTAATTTTCTCCTACCTCTTATGCAGCACGATTCAGTACAAACAAACGTTATGTTCAAATCCACCGAAATCCCAAGGGAAATACAAAATATTTGAGTGCATATGGTAGAAAAAAAATGTGGTTTTGGCGGTGAAACTACCTTTGCAGGCTTGACGTGTCTTTGTGGGGGGCGGATAACTTACTTCATAGTGCATCACTATACACCAATGAGCAATTACGAAAAATTGAGGTGCTATAAACACATGAAAATTCACAAAACACCTATTTTTTTACCTGGATATGGGATTCACTTTTGGCAAAGGACCCAAGCGTCCACCGGCTGTAGGCACCTTTGTTGACGTGCACCTGCAAGATAGAATCATGGAATACATGAAGATGTCCAAACAACCAGTTTGTCACCACCAGGCTGCGTACGCACATTGTGTCATGGTTGCCAATACCATATAGAAATAGATCAATGTGATCTTACAAACATACTGAAAACCTTAAGAAGTTCTAGTTGTGTTGCTGTACAATAAAAATTCTTCAATAATTCTGAAATAAAAATCAATGTAGTGCCTACTGCCCATATGTATTTCTATATGGTATGGGTAATAATTGAACATACTACGCGCTGGTGTAGTGTTGTACAAATAAAGAATTACATGGCTGCCTGACTCCTGTCTCTGGACAAATTGAAACCGGGGCTGCCGCATGCCTGCAGTCTCGAGACTCCACTGAATTGAAGTAGCATGAAGGACAGGAGGAGCTTCCGGGTCTAGACAAATTCAGATTTGTACCGAAAATCTTGTCGAATTCGATGTAAATTTATCTAAACCAGAGATTCAGAGAAAGTAAGCACCCATGGGGGAATTGGGGATCAGGGTATGCGCTGCTGGCCGGTGGTGCGCGGGCATCAGCCGGGCGGGCGTGCAGAGGCAGGCCACGGCACCGGAGCGCCCAGGCGGACTGGGCGGTTCCAACAGTCGGGCTAATAGGGGCCGCTTGGCGCGCTGCACTAGTAGAAAATGGAGCTTTAAAACCGGATCGTAAGGGCCTTTAGTGCCGGTTCCATAACCGGCACTAATTGGTGGGCACTAAAGCCCCCCCCTTTAGTACCGGTTCGGCATGAACCGGCGCTAAAGTGCCACCACGTGGCGTGAGCTCGCGCCCTGGTATGGGGGACGGTTGGTGTTACCAACCGGTACTAAAGATTTTTTTTTAAATTTTTTTTTGAAAATTTTGGAATTTTTTTAATTTTTATTTTTTCGATTTTTAATTTTTCTAAATTATTTGGTGATTTAGTCTCTAATCACCTCTCTTAACTGCTCAAGTGTGGATCACTCATTCCAAATCATCTAACTTCCCGACCGGTCACCCATCCCTCTCACTACTCCAGCCCGAGCACGCTTAACTTTCGGGTTCTATTCTCCTTCGTTTCCAAGTCTGCACTTATTGTTTTCCTGACAATAGTAAGATGCCAATCCTATTAACCCTCAGGAGTTTAGATTGAGCATGAAGTCACACATTTCACTGAAACTATTATTCTAAAAAACAGTAATTATTTAGTAACACTAATATTTCTTGAATAAGTTTGATCATAGTTTGACTACAGTTTGACCACAATTTGACCATAGTTTGACCAGATTTGACCAAAATTCAAAAAATTAAAATAATTATTTAGTAACACTAATATTCTTGAATAATTATGTAGTAACATTAATACTTCTTGAATAAGTAGTTTGACTAGATTTAACAATTTTTTTAAAAAAAACTTAAATTTGACCATATCTTTTCTTCCTTTTGGAATTTGAGGATTCTAAAAAATTGCAAACAGGTCGTAGGCGGTCTCCATCGGATGCGGATTTTCGTGCTGATTTTTTTTGATATATTATACGTTTTTTCCCGACCTCGTATGCAAAAGTTATAGCCGTTTTACATTTTCCCTACACTTTTTGCAAAACATGTCCAAATTTAAGTTTTCAAATTTTTCTAACTAGTAGATGTAGTAATATAACTACCTCTCGAAAGATTTTATTTTTTGAAGTTTTTATCATTTTCTTTTGATTTTTCAGAACTGAAATGGCGACACACGGGGGGGGGGGGGGGGGGGGTAGAGTTTGAAAATTGCCCTATAGTGCCGGTTTGTGTCACAAACCGGTACTATAAGTCAGACCCCTTTAGTACCGGTTCGTGGCACAAACCGGTACTAAAGGTTAGCCCTTTAGTACCGGTTTGTGACACGAACCGATACTAAAGGTGATCGTGGGGCCCCGGCCTGACGCCAGTACCGGCTCAAATTCAAACCGGCACTAATGTGCTTCACGTTTGACCCTTTTTCTACTAGTGCTGCTGCACGGGTCACGAGTTGGAGAGTGCTTTTCCCCTTTGGTTTAGTACCATTTTTGCGTTGAGGAAGCGTCGTATAGGGGCCGCTTGGCGCGCTGCTGCACGGGTCGCGAGTTGGAGAGTGCTTTTCCCCTCTGGTTTAGTACCATTTTTGCGTTGAGGAAGCGTCGTATGCGGACGCGTCGTGGAATATTTCTTCGCGGGTGGAGTGCGTTCAGTCGTGATAAATTGTTAATTGCACACTGACACAGAGTTAAATTAATCCTAACCATTAGTGGGGCTAATTTAACGGTGCTAATCAAGCTGTGTACATCTGTCGTGTGGCTTTATGAAAGAATCAGTTTGATTGTTTAATAGTAGTATAGATATAGATACTTCCATCTTAATTCCTTTTCTTCCGATCCAAGCCAAAGCCATGAAGACTTCTTGTCAAACCATGAATTGTATCAGCATGCGTACATGTTATATTAACTAGCCCATACTTGCCTTCCTAACTCAGCCGCAGATCTGTTCCAGCATATGTATTGTTAACAGTAACTAATGGAGCAACAATGACTTGATACTGACCAGCAGCTTGTACATTATCATTGTCAGTATGAACATTAATAAAGCTGGTCATATCATCCTCTCCTTGAAACAAAACCGTTCTCAGTTGTGAGTCCTCCACCCGAGCAGTTGCATCAATCGTGGTTTTTGAGGTGAAAAAATTAGCAGTCTCGGCCTTCCTTAACTTTTCTTCCTCCCAACTCTTTCATCCTCTCTTGGTTCCGCAGTTCGATTCGTGCCGGTGCCGGCAAGAGATCCTGTTCCTGTTGGGCAAGGGATTTGATAGCTAGAAAAACAAGCGGCGGATTCGATTCGTGTTTCTTTGCATCAATTGCAGCATGTGCATGATCTCGCCTCTTACGGTCCTCCAAATATTATTCGGAAGAATATGCTTCAAAATAAGACCACTATCCTTGACAAACAAACTTAAATTTCCTCCAAGAAAATGTGCCAGATTTATCAGTCTGCAGCTCTCTTTTCTGTCCTAGATTGACCAAGTATAAAGGTACACACAGACATATGCTGAGGAAGAACATCACACAGTACAAAATCCGTGTGGCCACAAAATCTGAAACACACCTCTACTTGATTTTATATAGTCACAAAATTCCCTTGCCACAAAAGTCTATATGGTTCTGGATGTTCGGTCGTTGATAATTGTAATGCATCAACCAAAGATTTACTCACCGAATTTATTTTTGAAGAACGATCCAACATTGTAGCACAAGTAGTTGCTCCAACCTCCACTCTTGTGTAGATTTGTAACCATGAAAGTGGACGCAATGGGTCCTTTTCACATTGTGACATCTCACCGTCCAAGTAGTACTCCGTCCTCATTGCAATTTTAGAATCTGTACCACTAAATTGATGGGGAAAAATTTACATCATAATAAACCCAGAAATTTGATACCAACTGATGAGTACACGAGCTTGGATGCGCCGCTGATTTGGCTTGATCTTTTACGATGCAACGAACTTCGCCAATATTCACCAATAAAAAATACTCCCAATTACACGAGCAATACGCGTAACCTAAGATAAAGGTAACAGCGACCAACGGACAACCCCTGGACACACGAGAAATCTCCCGCCGAAATAGACGTAACCAACACGCAACCCGCCGATGACGACAGACCTCAAGCCAAGTGCAACTTTCAAGTAGAAAATTCACACAAAATAGCTATAGACGGCACCCAAAGAGGGCCGCTTAATATTTGATATACATGTTGTCTAACCTGTAGAAAATATAACCTGTCTATTACAATTACTGGACCTGACTTTATATATTACTAATAGAACGCCCGTGCCTTGCTACGTACTATAATGCATATAAATGAATTAAATAAATGATTAAGGCCTGTGAGTATCTAGTAGGCTCTTTAAAATTCAATATTTGGACATCCTGGGCTTCCCCAAATCCAGACCACACGGGCCCGATGTACACAAAAACCCCACCCCACAATGCACCCTTTGTTTTCTTGCCGGACTCCCCTGCCTGCTTAGTTTCCTACCGTAGCAGGACATTTCTTGCTGGAGCCCTCTTCTTTAAATCCGGATGATGTCCACCTCACCTTCACCATGGGTCTACAGTGGCAAAGAAATGACCATGTGTTACTATGGGCAGAAGGCGTGAAATGCCACAAGCACGTTACAACAAGCACTAAAGTTCCTCTCCCACATCCTGATACGTCCATTTTGCATCATGCTTTTATATCGATATTTATTGCATTATGGACTGTTATTACACATTATGTCACAATACTTATGCTTATTCTCTCTTATTTTATAAGGTTTACATAAAGAGGGAGAATGCCGGCAGCTGGGATTCTGGGCTGGAAAATGAGCAAATATTATAGACCTATTCTGCACAGCTCCAAAAGTCCTGAAACTTCATGGAAGACGTTTTCAGAATATATAAAAAATACCGAGCGCAAGAAGTTCACCAGGGGGCCACACCCTGCCCACGAGGGTGGGGGCGCGCCCTACCCCCTGGGCGCGCCCCCTACCTCGTGGGCCCCCTGGTGGCTCTCCGATGACTATCTTCTGCTATATGAAGTCTTTCGATGAGGAAAAAAATGATAAGCCATCTTCTCGGACGGAACTCCGCCGCCACGAGGCGGAACCAATCTAGGGCTCTAGCGGAGCTGTTCTGCCGGGGAAACTTCCCTCCGGGAGGGAGAAATCATCGTCATCGTCATCACCAACGCTCCTCTCATTGGGAGAGGGAAATCTCCATCAACATCTTCACCAGCACCATCTCCTCTCAAAACCCTAGTTCATCTCTTGTATCCAATTCTTGTCTTCAAGTCCGGGATTGGTACATGTGGGTTGCTAGTAGTGTTAATTACTCCTTGTAGTTGATGCTAGTTGGTTTAATTGGTGGAAGATCATATGTTCAGATCCTATATGCATATTAATACCCCTCTGATTATGAACATGAATATGCTTTGTGAGTAGTTACGTTTGTTCCTGAGGACATGGGAGAAGTCTTGCTATTAGTAGTCATGTGAATTTGGTTTTCGTTCGATATTTTGATGATATGTATGTTGTCTCTCCTCTAGTGGTGTTATGTGAACGTCGACTACATAACACTTCACCATTATTTGGGCCTAGAGGAAGGCATTGGGAAGTAATATCAAAGTACCGAACGCGAATCATATGACCGTGATGAAAACTAACTTGACGATATTCCCATGTGTCCTCGGGAGCGCTTTTCTCTATATAAGAGTTTGTCCAGGCTTGTCCTTTGCTACAAAAAGGATTGGGCCACCTTGCTGCACTTTATTTACTTTTGTTACTTGTTGCTCGTTATAAATTATCCTATCACAAAACTATCTGTTACCACTTATTTCAGTACTTGCAGAGAATACCTTGCTAGAAACCGCTTATCATTTCCTTCCGCTCCTCGTTGGGTTCGACACTCTTACTTATCGAAAGGACTACGATAGATCCCCTATACTTGTGGGTCATCAAGACTCTTTTCTGGCGTCGTTGCCAGGGAGTGAAGCGCCTTTGGTAGGTGGAATTTGGTAAGGAAAATTTTATATAGTGTGTTGAAATTTATTGTCACTTGTTACTATGGAAAGTAATCCTCTGAGGGGCTTGTTTGGGGTATCTTCACCCCGACCAGTAGAGTAAAGAGTTTCCCCTCAACCTAGTGAACCTACTGAAAATGAAAATGAAAATGTCTGCTTTGAAATTCCTTCGGGTATGATAGAAAAACTGCTAGCTAATCCTTTTGCAAGAGATGGAACAATGCATCCTGATGAGCACCTAATATATGTTGATGAAGTTTGTGGATTATTTAAGCTTGCAGGTGTACCCGGAGATGTTGTTAAGAAGAAGGTCTTCCCTTTATCTTTGAAGGAAAATGCATTGACATGGAACTACAAATGATTGAAATTGAAATTTCATCAGAAGTTTTATCCTATGCATCTTGTTCATCGTGATCGCAATTATATATATAATTTTTGACCTCGCGAAGGAGAAAGCATCGCTCAAGCTTGGGGAGGCTTAAATCAATGTTATATTCATGCCCCAATCATGAGCTCTCAAGAGAGATGATTATTCAAAATTTATATGCTCGGCTTTCTGATAACAATCGCACCATGCTCGATACTTCTTGTGCTGGTTCTTTTATGACGAAGACTATTGAATTCAAATGTGATTTATTGGAAAGAATTAAGCGCAACTCTGAAGATTGGGACCTCGACAAAGGTAAGGAGTCAGGTATGACACGTAAGTTTGATTGTGTTAAATCTTTTATGGATATCGATGTTTTTCGTAAATTTAGCACTAAATATGGACTTGACTCTGAGATAGTAGCTTCTTTGTGTGAATCTTTTGCTACTTATGTTGATCTCCCCAAGGAGAAGTGGTTTAAATATCATCTTCCCATAGAAGTAAAAGTAGCTGCACCTATTAAAGTTGAAGAAAAGATTATCACTTATAATGATCCTATTGTTCCCACTTCTTATGTTGAGAAACCACCTTCTCCTGTTAGGATAAAGGATCATGCTAAAGCTTCAACTGTGGTTCGTAAAAGCAATATTAGAACATATACACCTCCTGAGCAAGTTAAAGTTGAACCTAATATTGCTATTGTTAAAGATCTTTTGGCTGATAATATTGATGGGCATGTTATTTATTTCTGTGATGAAACTGCTATAATTGCTAAACCTTGTGCTAAAGATAAACCTAGACCTGTGGTAGGCATGCCTGTTATTTCTGTTAAAATAGGAGATCATTATTATCATGGCTTATGTGATATGGGTGCCAGTGCTAGTGCAATACCTATTAACCTATATAGAAAAATTATGCATGATATTGCACTTATTGAGTTAGAAGATATTGATGTCAAAATTAAACTTGCCAGTAGAGATACTATTTCACCAATGGGAATTGTTAGAGATGTTGAAGTCTTGTGTGGGAAAACTAAATATCCTGCTGATTTTCTTGTTCTTGGTTCCCCACAAGATAGCTTTTGTCCCATTATATTTGGTAGACCCTTCTTAAACACTGTTAATGCTAAGATAGATTGCAAAAAGGATGTTGTTACTATCGGTTTAGATGATATGTCTCATGAATTTAATTTCTCTAAATTTAGTAGACAACACCGTGAAGAAGAATTACCTAGTAAGGATGAAATTATTGGTCTTGCTTCTATTGCCGTACCTCCTAGTGATCCTTTAGAGCAATATTTATTAGACCATGAAAATGATATTTTATGAATGAAAAAAGGGAAATAAATGAAGTATTCTTTAAACAGGAACCTATTCTGAAACACAATTTGCCTGTTGAAATCCTAGGGGATCCTCCTCCACCCAAGGGTGACCCCGTGTTTGAGCTTAAACCGTTGCCTGATACTCTTAAATATGTTTATCTTGATGAGAAAAAGATATATCCTGTTATCATTAGTGCTAACCTTTCAGAGCATGAGGAAGAGAGATTATTGAAAACTCTGAAGAAGCACTGTGCTGCTATTGGGTATACTCTTGATGATCTTAAGGGCATTAGTCCCACTCTATGTCAACATAAAATAAATTTGGAAGAAGATGCTAAACCAGTTCGTGATCATAAACGACGGCTGAATCCTAAAATGAAAGAAGTGGTAAGAAAGGAAATACTAAAGCTCCTTGAGGCAGGTATAATCTATCCCGTTGCTCATAGTCAGTGGGTAAGTCCTGTTCATTGTGTCCCTAAGAAGGGAGGTATTACTGTCGTTCCTAATGATAAAGATGAATTGATTCCTCAAAGAATTATTACAGGTTATAGGATGGTAATTGATTTCCGCAAATTAAATAAGGCCACTAAAAAGGATCATTACCCCTTACCTTTTATCGATCAAATGCTAGAAAGATTATCCAAACATACACATTTTTGCTTTCTAGATGGTTATTCTGGTTTCTCTCAAATACCTGTGTCAGCCAAGGATCAATCAAAGACTACTTTTACTTGCCCTTTTGGTACTTTTGCTTATAGACGTATGCTTTTTGGTTTATGTAATGCACCTGCTACCTTTCAAAGATGCATGATGGCTATATTCTCTGACTTTTGTGAAAAGATTTGTGAGGTTTTCATGGACAATTTTTCCGTCTATGGATCTTCTTTTGATGATTGCTTGAGCAACCTTGATCGAGTTTTGCAGAGATGTGAAGAAATTAATCTTGTCTTGAATTGGGAAAAGTGCCAGTTTATGGTTAATGAAGGTATTGTCTTGGGGCATAAAGTTTCTGAAAGAGGTATTGAAGTTGATAAAGCCAAGGTTGATGCTATTGAAAAGATGCCATGCCCTAAGGACATCAAAGGTATAAGAAGTTTCCTTGGTCACGCCGGATTTTACAGGAGGTTCATTAAGGACTTCTCAAAAATCTCTCGGCCTCTGACTAATTTATTACAAAAAGATATACCATTTGTCTTTGATGATGATTGTGTAGAAGCATTTGAAATACTTAAGAAAGCATTGATCTCTGCACCTATTGTTCACCCACCTGATTGGAATTTACCCTTTGAAATTATGTGTGATGCTAGTGATTATGATGTAGGTGATGTTCTAGGGCAAAGAGTTGATAAGAAATTAAATGTTATTCAATATGCTAATAAAACTCTAGACAATGCTCAGAGAAATTATGCTACTACTGAAAAAGAATTCTTAGCAGTTGTATTTGCTTGTGATAAGTTCAGACCTTATATTGTTGATTCTAAAGTAACTATTCACACTGATCATGCTGCTATTAAATATCTTATGGAAAAGAAAGATGCTAAACCTAGACTTATTAGATGGGTTCTCTTGCTACAAGAATTTGATTTACATATTGTTGATAGAAAGGGAGTTGAGAACCCCGTTGCAGACAACTTGTCTAGGTTAGAAAATGTGCTTGATGACCCACTACCTATTGATGATAGCTTTCCTGATGAGCAATTAAATGTCATAAATGCTTCTCATACTGCTCCATGGTATGCTGATTATGCTAATTACATTATTGCCAAATTTATACCACCTAGTTTCACATACCAGCAAAAGAAAAAGTTCTTCTATGATTTGAGACATTACTTTTGGGATGACCCATATCTTTATAAAGAAGGAGTAGATGGTGTTATTAGACGTTGTGTACCTGAGCATGAACAGGAACAGATCCTACGCAAGTGTCACTCCGAAGCTTATGGAGGACACCATGCTGGAGATAGAACTGCACATAAGGTATTGCAATCTGGTTTTTATTGGCCTACTCTCTTCAAGGATGCCCGTAAGTTTGTCTTATCTTGTGATGAATGTCAAAGAATTGGTAATATTAGTAGACGTCAAGAAATGCCTATGAACTATTCACTCGTTATTGAACCATTTGATGTTTGGGGCTTTGACTATATGGGACCTTTTTCTGCCTCTAATGGATATACACATATTTTAGTTGCTGTTGATTACGTTACTAAGTGGGTAGAAGCTATTCCAACTAGTAGTGCTGATCATAACACTTCTATTAAAATGCTTAAAGAAGTTATTTTTCCAAGATTTGGAGTCCCTAGATATTTAATGACTGATGGTGGTTGACATTTTATTCATGGTGCTTTCCATAAAATGCTTGCTAAATATGATGTTAATCATAGAATTGCATCTCCTTATCACCCTCAGTCTAGTGGTCAAGTAGAATTGAGTAATAGAGAGCTCAAATTAATTTTGCAAAAGACTGTCAATAGGTCTAGAAAGAATTGATCCAAGAAACTTGATGATGCATTATGGGCCTATAGAACTGCATATAAAAATCCTATGGGTATGTCTCCGTATAAAATGGTTTATGGAAAAGCATGTCACTTACCTCTCGAACTAGAACACAAGGCATATTGGGCTATTAAAGAGCTCAATTATGATTTTAAACTTGCCTGTGAGAAGAGGTTATTTGATATTAGCTCACTCGATGAATGGAGAACCCAAGCCTACGAAAATGCCAAGTTGTTTAAAGAAAAAGTTAAAAGATGGCATGATAAAAGGATACAAAAGCGTGAGTTTAATGTAGGTGATTATGTATTGCTATACAACTCTCGTTTAAGATTTTTGCAAGAAAACTTCTCTCTAAATGGGAAGGTCCTTACGTTATCGAGGAGGTCTATCGTTCCGGTGCCATAAAAATCAACAACTTCGAAGGAACAAATCCAAAGGTGGTGAACGGTCAAAGAATCAAACATTATATCTCAGGTAATCCCATAAATGTTGAAACCAATGTTATTGAAACCGTAACCCCGGAGGAATACATAAGGGACACTGTCCGGAACGTTTCAGACTTCGAAAAGGAATAGGTATGTGGTACGGTAAGTAAACCGACTCCAAAATAGTTTTAAGGCAGTATTTCTCCGTTTTGAAATATTTAGAAAAATAGAAAAATAATAAGCAGTCCGGGAAGGACACAAGGGCTCCACGAGGGTGGAGGGCGCGCCCTACCCTCCTGGGCACGCCACCCTACCTCGTGGGCACCTCGTGCGCTTTTCGGACTCCGTTTTCTTACACGACACGTATTTTGGTCGGTAAAAATTCATTATATAATCTCCCGGAGGTTTTGACTCCCGTATCACTCAAAAATCTCATGTCTTTATTTCGAGCTGTTTTTCTGACAGATCCAGGACGTCATGTCGTCGTCAAGTGCCCCCAAGGACCAGTTCTTCGAGAAGGTCATCAGCCCCTACCTCGCGGAGGTGCTGCAACACCCTCAAACCATTGAGATGCGTGAGGGGTTGTTGCACATCCGCGATGTTGAGGGACCAAGGAAGACCTGAAGCACGGAGGCAAGGCTTGAGGCATTGGAGCAAGAAGTTTTCAAGTGTCAGGAGATGGTGGAGCATGGACTCGATTCCGATCACATTATGATCACGGAGTTCACCAACAACCACAAGTTGGACGTCAAGGACATTGGGGAGGCCATCTTCAAGCTTCATGAGAAAATCGAGCACCTCCAAGCCTAGATCTATGACCTGCCAAATCAAAACTGTGAGTATGAATATAGATTCAAGAGGATGAGTTTGGCTGCAGATTTGAGGTTTCAGGAGACTCGATCATCCTTCTATGATGGTGAGCCTATGCCTTGGAAGAAGGACGACAAGCCTACGCCATCAACAAAACCATCACCTTCTCCACCAACAAAGAAGAATTGAGTATCTGGTATGGGCACTCCCTTTGACAACTGCCAAGCTTGGGGGAGTGCCCCAGTATCATATCACCATCACTTTTATCTTTACCGTTTTTCTTAGTTCAATCCTTTTGGTAATATCTTGATCTAGTAGAATAAAGTTTATGGCATGATCTAGTTTTGAGTTTTGCTTTATGATCCTTCTATGTAATCGAGTCCGTGAGCTATATAATAAAGATTAGTGTTGAGTCAAGGGCTTCATTATTTTGCCATGATCCTAAGTGAATAAAAGAAAAGATAAATAAATAAAAAAGGGAAACAAAGAGATCATAAGGATCTTATGGAGAGTAATGAGCTCACAAAGAAAAAGTATGATGAATAAAAATTGTTGAGAGTTGACAAACATAGTTTTGGTCATCGTTCAATTAATTGGAAGTAATAAAGAAAGAGAGATCTTCACATAAAAATATACTATCTTGGACATCTTTTATGATTGTGAGCACTCATTAAAATATGACATGCTAAAAAGTTGACGTTGGACAAGGAAGAAAACGTAATGGGTTATGCTTTCTTACATCTGAGATAAATTATATTGTCATGGATCATCCAACATGGTTGAGCTTGCCTTTCCCCCTCATGCTAGCCAAATTCATCACACCAAGTAGAGATACTACTTGTGCTTCCAAATACCCTTAAACAAGTTTTGCCATGAGAGTCCACCATACCTACCTATGGATTGAGTAAGATCCTCCAAGTAAGTTGTCATCGGTGCAAGCAATAAAAATTGCTCTCTAAATATGTATGACTTATTAGTGTGGGAGAAAATAAGCTTTATACGATCGTGTGATATGGAAGAAATAAAAGCGACAGACTGCATAATAAAGGTCCATCTCACAAGTGGCAATATAAAGTGACGTTCTTTCGCATTAAGATTTTGTGCATCCAACCATAAAAGCGCATGACAACCTCTGCTTCCCTCTGCGAAGGGCCTATCTTTTACTTTTATCTCCTACCTTGCATAAGAGTCATGGTGATCTTCACCCTTCCTTTTTACATTTTATCTTTTGGCAAGCACAACATGTTGGAAAGATCCTGGTATATATGGCTAATTGGATGTGAGTTTTCATGAACTATTATTGTTGACATTACCCTTGAGGTAAAACGTTGGGAGGCAAAACTATAAGCCCCTATCTTTCTCTGTGTCTGATTAAAACTCCATACCCATAAGTATTGCATGAGTGTTAGCAATTGTGAAAGACTATATGATAGTTGAGTATGTGGACTTGCTGAAAAGCTCTTATATATTGACTCTTTCCTATGTTATGATAAATTGCAATTGCTCCAATGACTGGGATTATAGTTTGTTAGTTTTCAATGAAGTTTACGATTCATACTTGAAATTGTGATTGAATTATTACTCTAGCATAAGAAATCATATGACAAGTATTATGTAAGTTGTTGTTCTAAGAATGATCATGATGCCCTCATGTCCGTATTTTACTTTTATCGACACCTCTATCTCTAAACATGTGGACATACTTTTCGATTTCGGCTTTCGCTTGAGGACAGTCGAGGTCTAAGCTTGGGGGAGTTGATACGTCCATTTTGCATCATGCTTTTATACCGATATTTATTGCATTATGGGATGTTATTACACATTATGTCACAATACTTATGCCTATTCTCTCTTATTTTACAAGGTTTACATAAAGAGGGAGAATGCCGGCAGCTGGGATTCTGGGCTGGAAAAGGAGCAAATATTAGAGACCTATTCTGCACAGCTCCAAAAGTCCTGAAACTTCACGGAAGACGTTTTCAGAATATATAAAAAATACCAAGCGCGAGAAGTTCACCAGGGGGGTCACACCCTGCCCACGAGGGTGGGGGCATGCCCTACCCCCCTGGGTGCGCCCCCTACCTCGTGGGCCCCCTGGTGGCCCTCCGATGACCATCTTCTGCTATATGAAGTCTTTCGATGATGAAAAAAATGATAAGCCATCTTCTCAGACGGAACTCTGCCGCCACGAGGCGGAACCTTGGCGAAACCAATCTAGGGCTCTGGCGGAGTTGTTCTGTCGGGGAAACTTCCCTCCGGGAGGGGGAAATCATCGCCATCGTCATCACCAACGCTCCTCTCATTGGGAGAGGGCAATATCCATCAACATCTTCACCAGCACCATCTCCTCTCAAAACCCTAGTTCATCTCTTGTATCCAATTCTTGTCTTCAAGTCCGGGATTGGTACCTGTGGGTTGCTAGTAGTGTTAATTAGGGCGTGTTCGGCATCCCTCCATGGCCAAAAAATCCTCAACTCCAACGCTACGAATCCAGTGCCAGCTTCTCACTATCGATCTTGGAGTCATCGATCCGTTCGGCGTCACCGCTTCTCGGTCGCTCCAGGAGCGAACCTGAAGCCCACAAAATTGCCCCTTTGTGGCCCAGCAAGAGCAGGCTGGTAATGCAAAGGGTTGGGAAAATATGGACTGGGCCAAAGGCCTGGTGGCGGACAGGAGGGGAATGGTGTGGGGAGCGACGACTCGTGATACTGGCAGCGAACCGGTACGAGAAGGATTCACTTGGCGGTGGCAGGGACTAGTAATTATCTCTCAACTCTGACTTCCCAATTTTGGAGGAGCTGTGATTTCCCAACTCCACGACTCCACAAAATTTGTACTACGTTTTTAGCCAGCTTCTTTTGTCTAAATCCTGGAGTGGAGCCGTTCGGTTGGACTCCTGGCTGGGAGTTTGAGGAGTTGAGAGTTGGAGGAGTACGGAACACGCCCTTACTCCTTGTAGTTGATGCTGGTTGGTTTAATTGGTGGAAGATCATATGTTCAGATCCTACATGCATATTAATACCCGTCTGATTATGAACATGAATATGCTTTGTGAGTAGTTACGTTTGTTCCTGCGGATATGGGAGAAGTCTTGCTATTAGTAGTCATGTGAATTTGGTATTCGTTTGATATTTTGATGAGATGTATGTTGTCTCTCCTCAGTCACAGCCACCGCTCCACGATGCCACGGTCGCTGCCTCTGTCACGAAGAACGGCCAAGAAGCTCGGGTACGACTGAATAGAGTGGATCCAGACGCCTACTGTGAGGAGCATCTCTGCCCAAGCGCTAGCCCATGACCGACGCCGCCACCTACAGCTCCGAGATGTTGCGGTCGCCGCCGGTGCCACCCACTGCTTCTCGACGATGCTATGGCTGCCACCACCGCAAGGAATATCTAAGAAGCTATTCCTCATTTTATTACTGCTCGCTAGATTATTTTCAGCTCAACAACCATCATACTCAAATTTCATATTCTAGCACAAACCATTTTATTTCAAGAAACACAAAGAGGTCTAATCGACAACAGTTCTATTATCGTCATACATCAAAGTTCATATTTGCCGGTCACTGCGTCCGTGGAGGCTCCTGTGACACCTCAACAACAGAAGGACCGAGTGTGGAGGAGCCAAATCAAGCGGGTGCTATAGGGCGGACGACTTTAAATTGTTGGGGGAGAGCGTGACGCCGCAAATGCTCCACCACCTCCTCCCCCCTTGTCCTTGAGCTATCACAGAGCAGGCTGACATCACTGTTGGGGGGGATCAAGGTCGCTCACCATGGCAGAAGAAGGGTGACATCCATGGGTAGGTCACCACCCATGTCACGAGGAATGACCTGGAAGCTCGGGCATAGCTGAATGGAGCAGATTCAGATGTCGGCTATGAGGGGCATCTCCACCCATGCACTGGCCCAGGGACGCCATCACCACCTACCGCTCCGAGATGTTGTGGTCCTCGCAATCGCCACCCGTTGCTTAGCGATGCCGCTGTGGCCACCACCACCGTGAGGAATGTCCGGGAAGCCATTCTTCATTTTATTATTGCTCGCCAGATTATTTTTGGTTGAACAACCGCCATACTCAAATTTCATATTCTATTGCTTTAATTTCAAAAAACATAAATAGGCTTAATCAACAATAATCCTATTACGGTAATACATCAAATTTAATATTCTCCAAATGCCACTTCCATGGAGGCTCTTGTCACAAATCAAGAACAGAAGGACTGAGTGTGGACGACCCGAATCGAGCGGGTGCTGTAGAGCATTTGACTTTACACTAGTAGAAAAAGGGGCTTTTGTCCCGGTTGGTAAGGGCGCGGCCACGTGGAGCTCCACCTTTAGTCCCGGTTGGTAACACCAACCGGGACTAAAGGAAATTTTATGATTTTTTTTGAATTTTTTTTTATTTTCAAATTTCTGAATTATTTTAACCTCTAGTGTGTAATCACCACCCCTCATCACTGCTCAATTTATCCTCTAATCACCCCTCATCATTCCAAATCATCTAACTTCCCAAACGGTCACCCATCCTCCCACTCCCCCAGCCTGAGCACGCTTAACTTCTGGGTTCTATTCTCTCTCGTTTCCAAGTCTGCACTTGTTGTTTTCCTGACAATAGTAAGATGTCAATCCTATTAACCTTCATGAATTTTTCTTTAGCATGAAGTGACACATTTCACTGTTTGAGTTTAAAACTATTGTTTTAAAAAACAATAATTATTTAGTAACACTAATATTTCTTGAATAATTAGTTTGACCATTGTTTGACCATAGTTTGACCACAGTTTGACCAGATTTGACCAAAATTCAAAATAACTGAAATAATTATTTAGTAACACTAATATTCTAGAATAATTAGTTTGACCATTGTTTGACGACAGTTTGACCACTGTGTGACCAGATTTGACTAGTAATTTTTTCGATTTTTTCCACTCTAGATCTTAAAAGCCCCATAACTTTTTTTTCTGTTAGGTTTTTGAGGATTTTGAAAATGTTTCGGATGTAACTTTTTGAGTAGATGATTTTTCATATAAAAAACTTTTTAATCCGAGTTCGTATGCAAAAGTTATGCCCATTTTACAAATTCCAGAGAGATTTTGCAAATAAAGTCGAAATTCATATTTGTAAATTTTCCCAACAAGTAGACCACATATCACATGGGAAACTTATTTTATTTTATTTTTTTGACATTTCCATCATTTTCTTTTGTTTCTTCTAAAACTGAAAAGGCGGTCCACCGGGGGGGTGGAGTTTGAAAATGGGGCCTTTAGTATCGGTTCGTGCCATGAACCGGTACTAATGCCTCAAAACCCATTAGTACCGGTTGGTGGCACCAACCGGTACTAAAGGTCTAACCTTTAGTCCCGGTTGGTGCCACCAACCGGGACAAATGGGCATCGCACCCTTTAGTCCCGGTTCATGGCACGAACCGGGACTAAAGGGCCCAGGTGAACCGGGACTAATGCCTTAGCCGCACGAACCGAGATAAATTCTCACATTAGTCCCAGTTCTTGACTGAACTAGGACTAATGGGCTGACCCGGCCTGGACCAAAGCCCTGTTTTCTACTAGTGTTAAATCGCCCGGGGAGAGTGTGATGCCACAACTCCTCCACCTCCTCCTTCCTGCCTGGTCCTCAACCAGCTGCAGAGCGGGCAAAAGTCACTGTCGAGGGTCGGGGTCGCTCAACATGGTGGAAGAAGGATGGCATTGATACGTCTCCAATGTATCTATAATTTTTTATTGCTCCATGCTATATTATCTACTGTTTTGGGCAATATTGGGCTTTATTATCCACTTTTATATTGCTTTTGGGACTAACCTATTAACCGGAGGCCCAGCCCAGATTTGCTGTTTTATGCCTATTTCAGTGTTTTGAAGAAAAGGAATATCAGACGGAGTCGCAACGGAACGAAATCAATTGGAGAAGTTATTTTTCGAAGGAAACACACTTGATGGACTTGGAACCCACGTCAGAAGATACGGGAGCTGCCCACGAGGGTGGGGGGGCGCCCCCCCTATGGCGCGCCCCCTGCCTCGTGGGGCCCCGTGGCTTCCCTGACGTGCTTCTTCTGCCTATATAAGTCCATATACCCTAAAACTTCCAGAACGCAAGATAGATCGGGAGTTCCGCCGCCAGAAGCCTCCATACCCACCAAAAGTCAATCGGGACCCTGTTCCGGCACCCTGCCGGAGGGGGAACCCTCACCGGTGGCCATCTTCATCATCCCGATGCTCTCCATGACGAGGAGGGAGTAGTTCTCCCTCGGGGCTGAGGGTATGTACCAGTAGCTATGTGTTTGATCTCTCTCTCTCTCTCGTGTTCTTGAGATGATACGATCTTGATGTATCGCGAGCTTTGCTATTATAGTTGGATCTTATGTTTCTCCTCCCCCTCTTCTCTCTTGTAATGAATTGAGTTTCCCCTTTGGAGTTATCTTATCGGATTGAGTCTTTAAAGATTTGACACTTGATGTATGTCTTGCCGTGGATATCTGTGGTGACAATGGGATACCACGTGCCACTTGATGTATGTTAAGGTGATCAACTTGCGGGTTTCGTGACATTGGGAACCTATGCATAGGGGTTGGCACACGTTTTCGTCGTGATTCTCCGGTAGAAACTTTGGGGCACTCTTTGAGGTCCTTTGTGTTGGTTGAATAGATGAATCTAAGATTGTGTGATGCATATCGTATAATCATACCCACGGATACTTGAGGTGACATTGGAGTATCTAGGTGACATTAGGGTTTTGGTTGATTTGTGTCTTAAGGTGTTATTCTAGTACGAACTCTAGGGCTGTTTGTGACACTTATAGGAATAGCCCAACAGATTGATTGGAAAGAATAACTTTGAGATGGTTTCGTACCCTACCATAATCTCTTCCGTTCGTTCTCCGCTATTAGTGACTTTGGAGTGACTCTTTGTTGCATGTTGAGGGATAGTTATGTGATCCAATTATGTTAGTATTGTTGAGAGGACTTACACTAGCGAAAGTATGAACCCTAGGCCTTGTTTCAACGCATTGCAATACCGTTTACGCTCACTTTTATCATTCGTTATCTTGCTGTTTTTATTATTCCAGATTACAAATACTATTATCTACTATCCATATTGCACTTGTATCACCATCTCTTCGCCGAACTAGTGCACCTATACAATTTACCATTGTATTGGGTGTGTTGGGGACACAAGAGACTCTTTGTTATTTGGTTGCAGGGTTGCTTGAGAGAGACCATCTTTATCCTACGCCTCCTACGGATTGATAAACCTTAGGTCATCCACTTGAGGGAAATTTGTACTGTCCTACAAACCTCTGCACTTGGAGGCCCAACAACGTCTAAAAGAAGAAGGTTGTGTAGTAGACATCAGACATCCATTGGTAGGCGCACATGGTAGTGTAGGCAGCTTGATATAGAAACCCTAGTCAAGGGAAAGGAGGATCTAGCGGCGGAGCCGCAACCTCATTCTGTAGGAGGATCCCTACACGGTGGGGAATCGACCGCTGAAGATAGATGAAAGATAGGCTCATGCGATGCATGCTAAATTAGGAATAAAAAATTCAGTTAAACCAATGGGAGGGGAACAATAAAAAATCGGCGGGGTATCCCTTCGTTTGATGGGAGTTGTGTGAACCAACGAGGACTACTATGCATTGCCATTTAATAATAGATTGCCCTTAATAATAAAGAGAGAGATTATAGACATGTGATTGATTCCTTTCCATCAGTGTAGCATTGTTTTACCAAACATTGATTCTTTTCTGTAGATTTGGTCTTTAAAGAATGATTAGCGAGATTGATTTCTTTTGATAAAAAATCTACTAAATATATCGAAGATTGATCTACATTACTTGTGTAGAATTGGAAGGTAAAAACCAGATTAAGTACGTAAGTGGGCTAAAAGCTGGTTTAAAAAAATGGTGGTGGAGGTTTAACCGGAATGGAGGCGACCCTACCAACTCACCATGGCATATAGGTCTGTGTTGATTCTGATAACATGTCGAGCACAAAATAATAGGTTGGTCATAGAAAAACCGAATAAAGAAGGAACCAAAAAGGAAAACTTTGAAGAAAAAAATACATGCACACGTAAAATGGGTCAGCAACATTGATTATAGTTATTTTTTCATAAGATTTGATTTGATTTGGTTATGAGTAATGGAAGGCAAGGAAAGTTTGGTTTTAGTTAATATTTTGTTAAGATTTGATTTGATTGAGTTAATGCTTGACGTTGTTTTCAGAAAGTGCTGATTCGTTTTGTTTTTTTCCGGAAAGTGTCGATTCTAATAGTATGCCGAGCACAAAATAATATGTTGGTCATAAGAAAAGAAACATAATAAAGGAAACGAAAAAAATAAAACATAGTAGAAAATGAAAAAAAATACACGGGCATGTCTCAAATGGGCTGGCCAATTTTGACTATAGTTGATGTTTTGGCAAGATTTGATTTGGGTATGAGTAGTGGAAGTTTGTATTTCAGTGAGATTTTCTTAAGATTTGATTTGACTGAGTTAATGCATGACATTATTTTGGGAAAGTGCCGATTTGTTTGGATTTTGTTTTCGGAAAGTGTTGATTCTAATAGTATGTTGGTCTTATAAAAAATAGAAGAAAAATAATATGTTGGTCTTATAAAACAAAATCAACACTTTTTGACTATAAAAAATCTTCACTTTATTGGCTTTATAGTCAAAATTGACTGCCCATTTTACACTTTTTGACATACTATAAGACCAGCATGACAATTCAAATCAACACTTTATTGGTCTTATAAAACAAAATCAACATTTTTATACTTCATTTTTTTATAAGACCATCTAAAGTGTCGAGAACAAAATAATATGGTGGTCTTATAAAAACAAAGTATAAAAAAGGAAAACCAAAAAACAAAACATAGAACAAAAAAGGTGTGAATGTGCCAACTGGGCAACCAATTTTGACTATAGCCGATGTTTTGGTAAGATTTGATTTGATTTGGATATGAGTAGTGGAAGGCAAGTAAAATTTGGATTTCGTTGAGATTTTTTTATGATTTGATTTGAATGAGTTAACACATGAAGTTGTTTTGGAAAGTGCCGATTTGATTGAGTTAATGCACACGTCAAATGGGCTAGCCCAACTTGGTTACGCTTCAGCAAAAGGTCGTTTGTATGATGGTCGCAGGCATAATATAAGGTTCGCATTGTAGTTGATGGGAGTGAGGCGAGAGTACCAACTCCCCCATTAGAAATAGAGATTAATGAGGATAAGGAAGCATTAACACAATGCAGATAAGGATGCATTAATACATAATACGATTAAAAGGCAAGAATTTATTATGGAGATTATATCAAGCATCTATACAATGTGGCATTTATTTACTACAAAACTATAGAAGGCAAGAAATAAATTCACTCCAAATTTTTCTTCCATGTTAATCTCGAAGACTGCTAGCTTTCCCTCAATATAAACACAAGCACCCACACAAAGAACATGCATTCGGCAAAATCAACGAACAACATTAGAAGAAAAGGAATAGCTAACTATCTCCCATGGCACGTATGCAGAACTACACACGGGCCCTGTGCTTCGTAGCTCTTGTAGCCATGGCCACCACTGTCTTCTCAGATCATGCAGCAGCGCGTTACATAGGTATGGTCTTCTTCTTCCTTTCCTGATCTTTTCACTCGTATTTTGATACACAAACATATATTTTCCTGGTGGGTTATATGTATCTCTATTATGCTTTGTGCACAGATACTGACCTGTGTACACCTGTGGAGTATTGTTCGCCACCAGTCCGAGCTAGTGGCAACATTGCGTGCAAGGCTAACTGTGTTAACCGAGGTTATGACAAGGATAAGAGCAGTTGCCTTGAAGGCAGTAGTGGCACATGCTGTTGCGGAAAGAACTGAGTACCATGAAATGAGTTTATATATGTACTAGAAATATTTGCATGAAGGTGAATGCTTATATTGTTTGTGTGAAACCTGATTCAGTTCATACAAAGCAATTAATAATAAGCTATTGATAATTATTGTTTTAGTATATGTTTTTCCATCGCGGCCCTAAATTATTTTATCGCCATGACATATGAAAATAAATCATTATTATCACGTCAAATAATGAGAAATTAATCAAGATCTCTCAAATAGAGTCGAACTGAACTGCTAGACTACGTTGAGTGATGAACTCAATGATTCAAAAAAAAAACTAAGAGATGGATAAAATTACACAAGGAATCCTAATCCCCCTTGGGATCGATAAACCTTTTGGATTTTATTAACCAAAGAGATACGACTTTGGGCTATGGTTAGCTCAGCTCCAATCAAGAATCCCCAAGGGACCCCAAGAATTCTTGCTGAGTTGGAATCCCATTCTAAGGATTCTTGTGGTTCCGGGGAATCCAGTTACAGGAGAACCATTGGAAGTCTCACAACACTATGGAACAAGCCATAGAATCATAGTCATTATAGGGAACATGCCATATATATAGGGTGGGTCTATTCTAACAACACCCCTTAAGACCTTATTCTAACAACAAAAACCTTATTCTTCACATACACACACCGAACCGACCCCCGAGGCGCACCATGGAAAGAGAAATAACATCCCACATGACCCACTCCTCCAACTATCTCACTCCCCCCCCCCCCCCCGCACGGTCGTCCCCAAGCCCCACTCCCCACAGACCCCCGCAACCGCACCCCAGATCCCTGCCATCTTCTTCGCCTCTGGCAGTCCACCCACGCTCCCAGCCATCTAGCGCCCCCTGTCACCCAAGCAACTAGATCCGACCCCTCCCCCACCGCCCACCCCAACCTTCCACTGCCGCCCCACCACTAACAGTCCCCTCTAGGCTGCCGGCACGGATCCGGCTGCACCATCCCAGGCGCCTCCCACGGCTACTAGTGTGGATCCGGCCACACCATCCTAGGCATCTTCTGTGGCTGCTGACGTGGATCTAGGTGTGCTGCCCCCAGGCGCCCCGCACGGCTGCCAACATGGACCCAGTTGGCGCCTCCCCAAGGCGACCGACACGGCTGCCAGTGTGGATCCTGATGTGCCGCCCTTAGGCGCCCCACGCAGCTGCCGGCGCGGATCCGAGACCGCCTCCCACCATCGGCCCAATCTCCCCTCAACCTTCTCCAGTTCCCCCTTCTCCAGTGGATCCTGCTGCGTGTGCAAGCTATCACAGATCCTAGGTTGCCTCCAAAAATGCGTCGATGGCCAGCGTGCCTCCAGCACCCCTATACAGGCAGGGGGAGGAACTGTCGGGGAGTTACCTGTGGCTAGACACGACTCTGAGGATAAGTCATCTCTGGAGTTAAGTCGGCTGGTTACAATCATGAACTGGCTACAATCTTGACCCGGCTTGCTACAGGACTTGGACTTACACGAAATTCTGCCAACGAGTCCAAATACAAGACGGAGTCCCCCAACTTTGAAAGCACGGAGGATTTAGAGGACTTGGAGTAGGACTCCAACTGCGGGTATAACCCGAAACCTCTTGTAACCCCATGGACTCAGCTATTATATAAAGCGAGTCCCTGGGTCATCAAAAGGACATGTTTTTAGACAAACAAGTCTCGAGACAGATGTTTTGATAGGTCTCGAGACACATGTTTTGATAGCTCTCAAGATAGAGGTAGCAAAATAGTGCCCTTGTAATCGAGGCCACTGCAATCAATAGCAATCAAGCAGGATATAGGATTTTACCTCCACCGTGAGGGGCCGAACCTGGATAAACTCGCGTCTTCTCGTATTTCGATTAATCCCATCCAAGCTTCCACCTAGAGGTTATGTCCTCACAACTTAGTCTTCTCACGAGGACATCTGCCATGACAAAACCATGACAGGAACTCCACCTTGACTCTGCCGAGGTTCATGTTGGATTTGCAGGCGATTCGATTACCCCTCCCATGCAGTTCGGCTTGGATTGGTGAGCGCCACATCTTGCTGACCTCCACCCCCTTTTATTCATGTGCAGCTCGGAGGCGCGCCACGTGCAGTCCACTGATCATCACCGCACGTCCATGTAGTACGACTCGATGAGCTGCCCTCCTCCCCTTGCAGTCATGGTATCCCGGACTAGTAGTGCGCAGGGACACCCAAGTGGAGTTCATGTGTCACATTTCCCCAAAAACTGATTTTCTGTAGTTCGCTATTTTTAATTTGGGAAATGTTCAGTTCAAATATCAGTATATCACAAAAGCATAAAAAGTCTTTCCAGTTTTGCATAGCCTGCTTAGCGGTCCACATTGCCATCACAAAGTTGAACGAGTGATCACCACACCGAAGAATCCGGCGTCGCTGCAAGCGTCGTCCAGCAAACCTTCGTAGGCGGCCATGTCAGGGTCGTCGATCTTGTCGACGAGCGTGCTGATATCACCTGCAAAGAGGAAAAGAGAACTCACTTTTGAGATAAACAAACAGTGCATCAACCATATCACCTGCTTAGAGCGAGAAATCGCCTTAGCACGACAGGTGCGGAAAAGCGAACTTTCCAAGGACAAACATGTATCGATCAGCTACATGTCCTCAAGGAGAAGTAGTTGTTCCGTCACACTCCAACATCCAGCCTGCTGAGTTCAGAAAGGGCGGAGAATGTCTGAATAATAACTCGTGCATTCAGAGAAGACCGCAGCAACATATATTCTGAATAACTCATGAACACACTGCAGAATTTCTCCTTCAGAAAGGATGTGGAATAGAGCCCCGATTCCGCCCGTGACTGTCAGCAGTACATACATATTTTGGTTGAAGCAGTCCGACATAGCTCCGCCCGTAACCGTGTGCACGCGGCTCGCGTTCTCCGCAGTCTGCCCCTCCTTGCCGAAAACAAGAGGGCGGTGATCGCAGAACAGCAAGAGGCGCGTTCCCTTCAAAAAAAAAAAACAGCAAGAGGCGCGTGAATCAGGCCTTGCCGAAAAGGCCTTCCTTGTTTAAGGCCCACGCGCAAGAGGCTAGCATTGCACCGTCCGCACTCCGCACCGCAGGTCGTTAGTTTAGTACCACCTCGCTCGGCGAAGAAGGGACGGGAGGGCGAGGAGGGTACAAGTAGAGGGGCAAGGCAGCGGTTCAACTCATACATTTCTCGGCCTTTTGGCTAAGATCAAGTGTAGTATCTGTTTTTATCAGTTTAATATTTGATATGTGGGGTACATCCTCACAATGACATTAAATTTATTTTTTATGGGAACTTTCTGCACCAGGTCAGATACGGTTGACGAGCATAAAATAATAAGCAAATTGATTCAGATTCCTCTCAAAAAAGTAAAGTAAAGTGATTCAGATAAGCCCACTTCGTAGAAGGCTTATATGGTTTCACAGCAGTGCGTCAAATTTTGATTGATAATCTGGCCTGCATGGAAGATAAACAATCAGTTCTTTAAAGCACATTAATTAAGTACTTCTTTGCATTGTGAACATTAACATCAATAAATATTGATAGGGAATAATGTTACAGGATTTTCTAATGCACAAAAAAACAGGTAGTGAACGGTTTTCTCAGAAATGCAATCACGGTGCTCTAAGATATACCTTCAGAACAAAGAACCGAGAAGGGACCCCTAAAGAAGAACAGAGAAAGGAAGTTAAAACACACAAATTGGATCCTTCCATTAGTTTAGCAAGATCACCATATCTGCCCGGTTCTATAGGCGTGTAGCACTGCAATTTTTGTTCTAATGGTTTAGCTAAAAAACAGAATAATTTAAACAACCATGACAAGAAATTCAGAGACAGGGGTAAATTTACATCAATTGCTTCGTGCACATTAGGTTTACCCTTGGTAACAATTTCTCCCACTCTCTGATATCCTGTGACTATAGACCATAAGAAAGTTCATTTACATATGTAGTGGTTTTCCAAGGACTAAACAACAAGCTACAAGAAAAGTTAAGTTTTTATTTAGATATCACACCTATAACCACTTTGAGGAGTCGTTTTGATCTTCAGTTTTTCCTCACGAGGGAGCTGAAAGAACATGCATGTGACGTCCCTGACTTCCATCATTAGCGAGTCCAAAATCCCATGGCCTTTCTGTTGATAATACACAGTCATCATTTGGCATGGTTAATTAGGACTCAACAGATGAGTTGAGCAGCATCTAGAACCAGTTTTGCTCATAAAACAGAAGGGGAAAGACCAGCTGCACACAACAACTGAACATGACACACACACACACACACACACACACACACACAGAGAGAGAGAGAGAGAGAGAGAGAGAGAGAGTATTTTACACTCTACTACTGGTGACAGCACAGTATTTTGTTTGTAAACTGTTGATGCTGTTTATTTCCATGTTTAGTTGAGATACCACAACAACATAAAAATTAGTATACATAGTTTGCTTACAGGTCCAAATTACTTGGCATCACAAAGTCGAACGAGCGGTTACCACATAGAAGAATCCGGCCTCCCTGCAAGCGTCGTCCAGCATACTTTTGCTCGGCCATGTCAGGGTCGTCGATCTTGTCGACGAGCGGGCTGATACCTGATCATGCAAAGAGGAAAACAGAGCTCACTTTTTAGATAAACAAACAGTGCATCTGCTGTATCACCTGCCTAGGGCGAGAAATCTCCGTAACACGATTGGCACGGAAAAGAGAAATTTCCAAGGATAAACATGTATCGATCAGAGCCGGATGTCCTCAAGGAGAACAACTTCTTCCGTCACACTCCAACATCCAGTCTGCAGCAACCTATGTTCTGAATAACTCACGAACGCACTGCAGAATTTCTCTTTCAAAAAGGATGGGGAACTGAGCCTGGATTCCTCCCGTCACTGTCAGCAGTCCGACAGCGTTCGCCAACTCTGATCGCAAAACAGCAACCCAGGCGCAATCAGGCCGGTTATATAGGCCTTTGCCAAAAGGCCTTCTTTGTTTAGGCCCACGGAAGAGGCTGGTTTGGTGGCATTGCAACGTCCGCTGCAGGTCGTTAGTTTAGTACCACCTCGCTTAGCGAGGAGGGGACGGGAGGGCGAGGAGGGTACAAGTAGAGGGGCAGGGCAACGTTGCAAATCATACCTTTCTCGGCCTTTTGGCTAAGATCAAGTGTAGTATCTGTTCTTATCAGTTTAATATCTGATATGTGGGCCATGTGACCACAACGATATTAAATTTATTTTTTATGGGGGAGGGGCCACCACAATGGCTTGCCATTGGGTCCTTCAGGTGTCGCCTAGTGTGTTGCACTACTGCCTGGGCAGGCGCACCCCAACCAAATTAAGTTTAAATTTTAAATATCTTGAGATGAGATTTGAGATGAAGATGCTTGAAACTCAATCTGTGTTCCAGCCTTTGAGGTGAAGCATTCGGTTTGTTGTTTGTTGCTGCCAGTTTGTAGCACAGGACGGTGACCACAACACCTCGTCAGCCCCTCTTCTGCTATTACATTCAGAGAGCACATGAATAACCCACTGACAAAGGTGGAAGGCAACAAATGAGCCCGTGAGTAAGTAACAGTGTCGCCTGTTTCCGCTCAACAATCAGGTCTCGGAAAGTCACCGGTTAACTGCTAGCATTACCTTGTGGACGTACGGCCGAAGCGAAAAAATGAGCCCAGCGCGATGAGTTTTTGATGATTGTGGTGGTTGGTCTGAAGTCTGCACTCTGCACTTCTGCAGCACGATGGCCACCCACCATACGTAACTGTAGTGCGGCCAAAACCCACCTGTGGCTCCCCAACAAAGAAAATGGGACTGGATACTGTCTAAGTTCTCGGCATCTGACTGCCAGAAATGTCCGACTGTTTTTCTTGTGCATATCATCATGTGATTTGGTTCTGAACATGTTTCAGAAATTGAAACATAACTCAGAGATCTGAAATGAAAAATAGCATGATCAACATTACTAGATACGGTTGACGAGCATAAAAGAATAAGCAAAGTGATTCAGATTCCTCTAAAAAAATAAAGCAAAGTGATTCATATAAGTCGACCTCGTAGAAGGCTTATATGGTTTTCCAGCAGCGCGTACAATCTTGATTGATAATCTGGCCGGCATGGAAGATAAACAATTCACTTCTTTAAAGCACATTAATTAAGTACTTCTTATTGGTCAAAAAAATTAAGTACTTCATTGCATTGTGAACATTAACATCAATAAATATTGATAGGTGTATAATAATGTTACAGGATTTTCTAATGCACAAAAAAAACAGGTAGTGAACGGTTTTCTCAAAAAATGCGATCACGGTGCTCTAAAATATACCTTCAGAACAAAGAACCGAGAAGGGACCCCTAAAGAAGAACAGACAAAAGGAAGTTGAAAACACACAAATTAGATCCTTCCATTAGTTTAGCAAGATCACCATATCTGCCCGGTTCTATAGGTGTGTAGCACTGCAATTTTTTGTTCTAATGGTTTAGCTAAAAAAACAGAATAATTTAAACAATCATGACAAGAAATTCAGAGACAGATGTAAACTTACATCAATTGCTTCGTGCGTATCAGGTTTACCCTTGGTAACATTTTCTCCCACTCTCTGATATCCTCTGACGAAGTGACAATTGACCATAAGAAAGTTCATTTACATATGCAGAGGTTTTCCAAGGACCAAACAACAAGCTACAAGAAAAGTCAAGTTTTTATAGCTCGTGAGGGAACTGAAAGAACTTCCGTGTGACGTCCCTGACTTCCATCATTAGTGAGTCCAAAATCCCATGGCCTTTCTGTTGATAATACACAGACATCATTTTCCATGGTTAATTAGCACTCAACAGATGAGTTGAGCAGCATCCAGAACCAGTTTTGCTCATAAAACAGAAGGGGAAAGACCAGCTGCACAGAACTACTGAACATCACACACACACGCACACACAGAGAGCATTTTACACTCTACTATTGATGGCAGCACAACATTGATGCTGTTTATTTCCATTTTCCTTATTCAGTTGAGATACCACAGAAACATAAAAAATGAGTATGAACAAGCCTTTTCCAGTTTACATAGTCCGCTTAGAGGTCCAAATTACTTGGCATCACAAAGTTGAACGAGTGATTACCGCATAGAAGAATCCGGCATCCCTGCAAGAGTCGTCCAGCATTCGGACGATGTCGAGCAAACCCTCGTCGTCGGCCGTGCAAGATCATCGATCTTGTAAACGAGCGGGCTTATATCCGATCATGCAAAGAGGAAAAGAGAACTCACTTTTCAGATATACACGGCTGGTACCGAAAAGAGAAATTTCCAAGGATAAACATATATCGATCAGCTGCATGTCCTCAAGGAGAACTACTTGTTCCGCCAAGCTCCAACATCCGGTCTGCTGAGTTCAGAGGGGGTGGGGAATCTCTGAATAATAACTCGTGAATTCAGAGAAGGCTGCAGCAACATATATTCTGAATAACTCATGAATGCACTGCAGAATTTCCCTTTCAGAAAGGATGGGGAATTGAGCCGCTGTACATACATAGCTCCGCAGTTGCCCCTCGAGCCGTGGCGTTCGCAAAACAGCAAGAGGCGCGAGTTACTCGTTTAGCCAGGCGCAAATCAGGCCCGGAATATAGGCCTCGGCAAAAAGGCCAGGCCCACGCAAGAGGCTGGTTTGGTGGCATTGCACCGTCAGGCGTGAGCAGCTCGTTTAGTACCACCTCGCTAGGCGAGGAGAGGACAGGAGGGTAGGAGGCTACAAATAGAGGGGCAGGGCAACGTTGCAAATCATACCTTTCTCGGCCTTTTGGCTAAGATCAAGTGTAGTATCTGTTCTTATCAGTTTAATATCTGATATGTGGGCCATGTGCCCATAGTGATATTAAATTTATTTTTTGTGGGGGAGGGACCACCATAATGGCTTGCCATTGGGTCCCTTATGTGTCGCCCAGTATGTTGCACTACTGCCTGGGCAGGCTCACCCCAACCAAATCAAGTTTAAAATTTTCATTTCTGAATCCTACCAAACTGTTTGTAGGTCAGGAACAGCACAGCTATATTTGATTTGTTTCTTCTGCTGCTGCAGTTAAATTTAGAGAGCACACACACACACTGACGAAGATGGAAGGCAATCCAGCAAAAGAAACATCACATCAGCAACCCAAACGAAACAGCGGAAGATGAATTAACCGAAGCGCATCAACTTAATTTACTTGAATTCCTGGAGAAATGTACCTTGTTCATGTTGAATGTGGTGGTTGGTATGCAACATGATGGCCACCCACCGTTGTCCGTTTCTGTACCGCGGCCAAAGCACATCTGTCGGCCCCCAACAAACAAGATGGAATTGAATGATGTCTGAATTCTCGGTATCTCACTGGCACAAATATGCAATTTTTTTTCTTGTGCATGTCGTCATGTGATTTGGTTCTGAACTTTGTTTCTGAACTCAAAACATAACTCAGAGATTGAAAGCGTTTCAGGATGAGCAGAGTGGAGTAACAAGAAGACATATTGGTGGTTGCATTTCCATTGTCGTCACAAAATTACACGGAGGATTGTGTGCTTACGGATTGTGAACCACTTGTGAGGGTTCGATCCGCAGAACGCAAGCAAAGGGAGAAAGCCAGATGAGAGGAAATCCTCATGCGCTGCCTTGCCTGGTCACGATACACCGGGACAGTTAGTTTGTCCGACCAGAAAGGAGGCTGATTTGTCGATGGGTTTTATTGATGGATCATTTTCAGTACAGCTACAGAATTTTTTTTCCCCAAACTGTTTACATGACGAAGTTGGTGAGGACTTTCTGCACTAGGTGCTCCCCATACACCACCTTCTCATACTTGGCAACGCCGCCCGTCTTCTCCCGGCAGAACTCTACAGGTTCCACCGCAGCGTCGAAGTTCGACTGCATATACGTCAATACGTGCAATTTGTTTTAGAAAAAAGGGAAAATTAAGTATAAGCAACTCAGTCGAAGTTCGGCTGCATATACCTCATAGAAGAAGGCGACAGATACACGGTAGCGAGGGGAGTTGTTGACGACTCTGTGGAGCGTGGGCTGGTATATCCCATTCGACCAAACCTGAAAGCACATAAGATGATTTATAATTAATAAGGTTGCTAAAAGAAAATAATCAATGCCAAAATAGATAAAATGTTAGTGTAGTTGCAAATAAAGAAACCTTCAGCATGTCCCCGATGTTGCAAACGAAGGTTCCCGGGACCGGCTTGGCGTATATCCACTCACCAGACTGGTTTCTGACCTGATACCCAATTGCCAAACAGTTTCAGCAGATCAACTCCTTTGCTTCATTACAGAGGAAGGAGAGGGCATAAATGGATAATACAAGATATGTGTTCTAGTGAAGGAACATGTACCTGAAGAGCACAGATATCATCATCCTGATTCACTAATGTCAGAAGACCTGCAGTTTAATAGAATGAGAAAAAAAATATTTGCAGGATTTTTCTATAATTTTCCTAAGAATACTATAGATGGTTTTCCTAAGAAGCAAGCAGATTATACTGGTATTGACTTTTCTTAAACACAAGACACTGATGTAAAACCAAGAGAGGTGTACTCACCATAATCTGTATGAGCTCCACTGGAATAGAGAAGAAAAACAGAGTGAGATGTATCCACATATGCCACAAGATAACTTCCTTTTTAGGGTGTATGTGTGCTTACCATCCAATATCAGTGCGCTCCTCTTGTGGGATGTCATCTGAGATTGGATAGCCAATTAACCTGAGAACCCAGAAAGCATCGCCCGCCACTCCGCCTTCGAAGGCATCCAACGGCGCACCCAGTGCCAAGGCTATGCCTCTCATGATCTTCCTTGAAAGATCTGAATTGAAGAATGGCGTCACAAACACTGTTAGGGACGATCGACGAGCATAAAAGAATAAGCAAAATGATTCAGATAAGTGGACCTCGTAGAAGGCTTATATAGTTTTCCAGCAGCGCGTCAAAATTTGATGGGTAATCTGGCCTGCATGGAAGATAAACTATTCAGTTCTTTAAAACGCACTCCCTCTGAGTGTAGTGTCAAAAAATGTCTTATATTATGCGACGGAGGGAGTATTAAGTAGTAAAGGGGGATTCTTTATTGTGAACATATTGACATCAGTAAAAGTTTAGAAGTCGATAGGTGTATAAAAAAATTACAGGATTTTCTGATTTATAAAGAAAAAGTAGGCAGCAAACTGTTTAAAAATGCAATAACGGCGCTCTAAGATGTATCTTCAGAACAAAGAACAGAGAAAGGATCCCTAAAGAAAAACTGAGAAAAGGGATCTCCAAAGAAAAACAGAGAATGGAAGTTGCAAACATACCACAAATTAGATCCTTCCATTGGTTTAGCAAGATCTCCATATCTGCCCGGTTCGATAGGCATGTAGCACTGCAATTGTTGTTCTAATGATTTATCTCAAAAAACAGAACAATGTAAACAAGAAAGATAAGAAATTGTAGGGACGGTGAGAGTACTCGGACGGTGGTAAAACTTACATCAATTGCTTCATGCATATCAGGTTTACCCTTGGTAACATTTTCTCCCACTCTCTGATACCCTCTGACGATAGATGATAAGAAAGTTCATTTGCATATGTAGATGTTTTTCAAGGACCAAACTACAAGCTACAAGAAAAGTTAAGTTATTATTTAGACATCACACCTATATCCACTCTGAGGTGTCATTTTGATCTTCAGTTTTTCCTCACGAGGGAGGTGAAAGAATTTGCGTGTGATATCCCTGACTTCCGTCATTAGCGACTCTGAAATCCCATGGCCTTTCTGTTAATAATGCAGACATCATTTTCAGCATGGTTAATTAGCACTCAACCGATGAGTTGAGCAGCATCCAGAACCAATTCTGTTCATAAAACAGAATGGGAAAGGCCAGCTGCACAAAACAACTGAACATGACACACACATTTTTATTGATGACAGCACACCATTTTAGCTACCACTTAATGAAACTATTTATTTCCACATTCAGTTGAGGTACCACAACAACACAACAACAGAGTATAAGCAATCACTTTCTTGTTTATATAGTCTGCTTAGAGGTCCAAATCAATTGCCATCAGAAAGTTGAACGAATGATCATTACCACATAGAAGAACCCGGCCTCCCTGCAAGCGTCGTCCAGCATCCGGACGACGTCGAGCAGACCCTCGTCGCCGGCCATGGCAGGGTCATCGATCTTCTCGACGAGCGGGCTGATATCTGATCATGCAAAGAGGAGAACGCAACCTTTCATCATCTGATTTAGAGTGAGAGATTTCTGTTTCGCCGCTTCAGACAGGATGCAGAGTTCCGAATGACCCGCGATCACTCGGCTGTTGCTACGGCCGGGACTGCGAGGCCGGCAGGATTCATTCTGAATTCCGGCACCTCAGAATTTCCCTTTCTGAAGGGATGGGGAATCGACCCCGGATTCTCAGAATCCGAATCTTGCACGGAGCAACAACTTTCCAGAGATAAAAGAATTTATTAACAGGTGACATACCGATCAGAGGGATGGCCTTGAAGTCGGAGCCCATGTTGTTCGGCGAGGCGAGAGAGACCCGAGAACAGAGAGGGATTTGGGGTTCGGGATAAGGGGGGCGATGGCAGGTGAGATGAGGTGAGGTGAGTGGCGTGACGGCAGGATCAGCAATCATGCATCCATGCGCTCGGTATTGCGATGCGGTGCAGAGCACCTTTTCCTGTTTGGTTTTTGGTTTTGGTGTTGGTGTGTCGTGTAGGTGCTGTTGGCCGCTGTAGTGAGAGCGACTCGATCGTCCTACGCACCTGCTCTGCCGCTGTAGTGTTTCAGGGCATTATGATGGCGGCGACAGAATCGCCCGAGCTGAGCGGTGAGTATCCTCCGCGGTTCCTGCTCGCAAACGTCAGTTTTCCTCCCTAGTTTTAGAAACCGCTGTGAACAATTTTTGAAATCACGAGCATATTTCAAATGCACAAACATTTTATAAATTCATGATTTGGAACTCGTGATTGTTTTTAAATCAATGAGTATTTTTTGAAATCCGGAAACAAGTTCATGATTGCTTAACCGCAAAAAAAACAAGTTCATGATTGTTTTACTAACATTTTCTGAAATGCATGAACATTTTCTTAAAGAATGATTTTTTTTTCAAATCAATGAACTTTTTAAGAAAAAATCATGAACATTTTTCAATTCGCAAACATTTGTTCAAATTCATGAACTTATTTTGAATAAATGAGCATTTTCCCCCAAAATTATGAACATTTTTTATTTCCCGAACTTTTTTTAAACCATGAATATGTATTATCGAAATCATGTTTTTTTTCCTATCTGCAAACATTTTATGATTTTCTGAACATTTTTTAAAATCATGAACCCAAATATTGTTCTCTTGCTCGAGGGTGGGGCGGCAGCGGAGGTGACCGCTGCTGATGTGAACCCAAATTCCACCCCAGGGAAAGTACCAATTGTGAAGAGGAGGAGGCAGGAGGAAGGAGTGGATGGTGAGTTAGGTCAGATTGATATGGACACTTCAAATGAGGTGGCCTCCGAGACGGAGGACCGCCGGTCCCAATGAATTGCCTTAGTTGGAACTCCTAGACAGTTCGAGAATTAGCGATGGTATGTCAGTCGCATTCCCCCATGTTTGTGTTTTTAGGTGAGACTCGGCAGAAGGAAGCTAAGATGAAAATGATACACAATCGCATGGGATTGAAAGGTTTCTGTGGTGTTGACAACAATGGTTTGAGTGGTGGACTGGTGGGCTAGCAGTCTATTGGCATGAAAGTTGTGTCGTTGAGATTGTGGACAAAGACTAGCGTCGCATTGATGCTCTCGTTCGGATCCATGAAGGTGTAAGTCAATGGCGGATTACTTTCGTTTATGGTGAACCCCGCGTTGAAAATAGGCATCTCATGTGGACAAAGCTACATAACCTGAAAACTGTTAGCAACTTGCCTTGGCTTGTTCTCGGTGATTTCAATGAAGCGATGTGGGATTTCGAGGATTTTTCGGCCACCCCTAGGACTGTGGCTCAGATGTTAGCTTTCTGTGATGTACTTGAAATTTGTGACCTCGTGGACCTCGGTTTTTCTGGAGTCCCATTCACATATAACAACAGGCGTAATGGCACACGTAATGTCAGAGTTCGTTTGGATCAGGCAGTTGCTACAAGTTCATGGAGAAATATGTTTGCTTTTGTATGTGTTGAGCATGTCCCCTCACCATGTTTGGATCATGTTATGTTACTGTTAAAAGGAGATGTCGACCCAGTGAAAGTGCGTTATATCGACTAGAGGGGGGGGGGGTGAATAGGCGATTTTTATGAAAGTCTTCAAAATGTGAAAGTTTCGAAGACAAACGATAGAAATAAACCTATTACCATGCAGCGGAAGGTAGACTACACTAGGCAAGGCATAGTCAAGTATTCAATGGAGTGAGAGCACAATGACTAATAGCAGCAATGTAGTAAGGATCAGGTAGGAAGATATTATGAAGCCAAACAGAACACGCAGTCACTCAGTGAAGACAAAAGATAGTGCAATCATACAATGACTTCACAAGGAGTAACAGTAAGTAGAGGGAAGGGAAGGATGAAACCAGTGACTCGTTGAAGACAATGATTTGTTGGACGAGTTCCAGTTGCTATGACAACTGTACGTCTGGTTAGGGCGGCTAGGTATTTAAACCTGAGGACACACAGTCCCGGACACCCAGTCCTGAACACGCAGCTCAGGACACCCAGTCCTCACCGTATTCCCCTTGAGCTAAGGTCACACAGACCTCGCCCAATTACTCTGGTAAGTCTTCAAGGTAGACTCCCAAACCTTCACAGACTTCGTTCACCGACGATCCACAATGTCTCTTGGATGCTCAGAACGCGACGCCTAACCGGCTGGAGGATTCACAGTCCTCAAGTGTAATAAGTCTTCAGATCACACAGACAAGAAGACTTAAGTGATGCCTAATTCTCTTTGGCTCTAGGTGGTTAGGGCTTTATCCTCGCAAGGAATTCTCTCTCAAAGGCTTCGAGGTGGGTTGCTCTCAAACGACAAAAGCCGTACACTAACTCTGAGCAGCCACCCCTTTATGGTTGTAGGGGGTGGGCTATTTATAGCCACTAGGCAACCCGACCTGATTTGTCTGAAATGACCCTGGGTCACTAAGGAACTGACACGTGTTCGAACGGTCAGATTTCAAACTCACACGACAAATTTACTTGGGCTACAAGCAAAGCTGACTTGTCCGACTCTGGACAAGATTCGCTCTCATAGTCTTCACTCGAAGACATAGGTTTTGGTTAGGCATCACTTCAGTCACTCTGACTGGTTCTCTTGGACCCCACTTAACAGTACGGTGGTTCCTATGACTCAACATAGAAGAAAAAGAACTACGAAAGATCTAAGTCTTCGAGCTCCATAGGCTTCATGCGATGTCCTCTCTTGTCATAGTCTTCAATGTGAATATCTTCATATACCACCTTTGACATCAATGTCTTCATACATTTTTAGGGGTCATCTCTGGTAGCAAAACCGAATCAATGAGGGACTTCTACCTGTGTTATCCTGCAATTCTCACAAACACATTAGTCCCTCAACTAGGATTGTCGTCAATACTCCAAAACCAACTAGGGGTGGCACTAGATGCACTTACAATCTCCCCCTTTTTGGTGATTGATGACAAACTAGTTGAAGTTTTCAACAAGGAATATAATATGTGAAATTGTAAAGGATAAGGAATTGTCTTCATAAGTTGCAAGGGCTCCCGCTAAAGATGTGCATATGAGTAATTTGCTTTTGGAATGCAAATGCACATGGCAGGTTGTGCTTGTGGAGATCCTCTTCAACTTATGATGACAATCCACTATGCATGTGAAGGTATGTGAAGATAATGACATGCATAATGGAAAATGGACGTCTGCAAAATGATCTAAGTGCGGAATTTATCGTCACACATGCGGAATTTATCATCGCATCACAAAATGGCAAATAAGTAGCAGACGACCATCGAGTTTAAGTGTTACAATTCGAAGAGCCAAATGTATCAAAACGAGAGTTGTAAACACGAAGCAAAACATGAAGCACCCGCCCATATAGACCCGCTTGAAGACTATCAAACTCATATGCTTCTCCCCCTTTTGTCAGTAAGGACCAAAAAGGTTTGAAGACATAGAGCCTCTACTCATTCCCATGAAGAGTAGGTGAAGCAGCAGGGTCGTCGGTGGTGTTCGGCAGTGCAGAAGAACTTGGAGCAGTGTCGAAGCATGCTGAAGGAGGTGGCGGTGAAGTAGCATCGTCTTCATCCTCTATCACTCTGGCATTCACAGTTGCAGCAGAGGAAGAGAACTCAGAGTCTTCACGAGATGGAGTTCGTTGCAGCACTGCCCTTCGAGGAGGTGTGGAGTCAAACTTGAAGCGCTCAGAGAAGCCATCCTCTTGAAGATCATCTTCAGAGCACATCAGCGTCAGCCCTTTCCATGTGCGTCGAGAGGTTTCATGGGCAACAAAGGCATTCTTGGTGGCAAGATTTCAAATGCGATTAACATCCACCAAGAGGCTTTGCATCTGACGCTTCAGCCAGTCATGATGCCTATCCTGTTTCTGATGAAGAGCCACAAGAAGCTCTCGGTCATTGAGAACACGAGTAGGGTCATTGGGCAATGGTGCTATCAGTGGCTTCAGTGAGAGCAGGATGAGTTGCACGTGTAGTGCCAGCCAAAGGATACACACGAGTTACTGCTTCAACTCCTTCAATGTTCTGAGAAAAACTTTGATGCTCTGCATTCTGAAGACTTAGAGGTTCCTTGGCAGGCTCAGGATAGATGGCTTCAATAGACATATCCACATCAGGCAGAAAGATCCGATGATTGCGAGCAGATGGCTGATATGAGATAGCGGAGTGAAGTTTGATCAGCCGCATTACCCATGGGGCGTAGAACTTCAAGCCAAAAAGATCAGAGCCTGAGGCAGCAAGTTGGCGAATGAAGAAGTCCTGTGCATTGAAGCATTTGCCATGAAGAATATAGAAGACCAAAGTCTTCATTGCACCTTCCAGCTTGGCATGTGGAGAGTGTCCTTTGATGGGCCAGAGAGTTCGCCTTATGATGTGATAAATAGTCCTTGGCAGATACTCTAGGTCTTCAACAAAGAACTCTTTGGGATATGCAGCATCTTGGGGCAATGGCTTCATCATACTGAGCATCTGACTCATGTTAGGTTCAGGCTTCTGAAAGATGCTCTCCACAGCTTCACTGTGAAGTTGACAGCCAGATTCGTAGAGATCGCCAGGAGTGGGTAGACCAGTGAGCTCAATGATATCAAAGGCTTTGGCTTCATGATGAACATTTCCTGTCATCCACTCCAGGACCCAAGTCTTCGGATCTCTGTTATACCCGCGGATGTGAAGTGTGGCATAGAATTGGAGCAGCAACTCTTCATTCCAATGCTCTTGGTCAGTGATGAACGGCAGCAATCCAACCTCTTTGAAGCAATCCAGAGCCTCTTCCAGACAGGGCAGACCAGCTATTGCTTCAATGTCAAGACGCTTGTGTGGGAAGATGCGACCTTGATTGTAAAGAATGCAGGAGTAATAGCTTCGCTGTGGATAGCTCCAGAACCGATCAGATGATATTCTTTCCCTTGAGTAGGGGTTCCTGGAGCTATTGAAGAATGTGTTGTCTGCTCTAAAGCCATTGATATTGAAGGATCCAGGTGCTGATGCAGGACCTGGGAACCTGGGCAATCTTGGGATTGGCTTCTGTACCTGAGGCCTGTGCTCAACATGATAGTTGAACTGGGGACCGGCAGCAGGCGCAGGAACAGAAGCAGTGGGATCAGTGGCTTCGCTGACTTCTGGTGCTTTTGTGGGTGAGGGCTCCACATTAGCTTCAGCCATGACAGCGTCAGTGGCTTCAGTGGTGTTGGTGGTGGCAGCCTCAAGATTTTCAACCTCCACTTGACGAGCTGGAGGGTCGGTCACAATCACGTTCTCCTCGAGAACAGCTTCTTGGTGGGACGGGGGAGTAGCAGCTTCTGGGGTTTCTTCTTCATCGGCTGATGCAGCCGGAATGTCTTCAGCAGCTTTAGCTTCAGACTCAAAGACTGGAGGCCTTGGTCCTTTGCGAAGCCTGCGTAACGCTGACGACGCCTGTGGAGTTGGTGTTGGCTGGGCCTCAAAGTCTTCTTCCTCTTGTGGGCGATCAGCCCATGAAGCATACTGAGCAATTGGCGTCAGAGGACGACCAATGCTGATGAGTTCGTTGTGCGTTAGCACAGGCGATGATACCTGTTGGTGCTCGAGCTGAGGAAGGACTGCATCATCTTCAACATGGTCATGGTGACCAATGTCTTCAGCAGCGATGGGATCAGCTGCTGGAAAGTCTTCAGCTTCATGAGCCTCTGTGAAAGCAGGCTCATGGACAGTCAGTTGACGTTCTTGTGGTTCAGCGTCATGGTGAACCATGGAAATGGGTTCAACAATCAAGGGCTCTGTGTGAGCAGCCCGTTCTTTCTTGGTCTTCCTCTTCTTCTTCGAGGGGGCAGTAGGAGAGGCTTCAGGATGTTTCCTCTTCCTGGCTTCAGCCTCAGCAGTCCTTGTCTTCTTCAGCTCTGAAGTGGTTGACCAGGCTTTTGGCTTCGAGCCAGTCATGCTGGTTGGGAAGACAATGGGATCTGCTTCCTGTCTTGGTGCATCGGGTTCAGCCGTAGCGGGCTTCTTCTTCTTCTTTGCAGCCATCCTGGGGTCGATGCCAGGACGCCCAAGGGCCTTGCGCTTCTCAGCCTCATTGTAGGCTTGCACACACCTGTCAGCCAGAACCTTCATGCGCTCACGAGAACCCTGAGCTTCTGCACGTTTCGTGAGAAAGGCTTCCTTGAGCTCGTGCAGCATAATCTTGAAGTTCTTCACCTCTTGCGCGCTAAGCTTGGCCATATGCTTCTTGAACTGAGATTTCTCAAAGTCAATTTTTTGCTTCAGTTCAACAATGCGCTGGGCGATAGCTAACTCTGAAGCAATGGCGCCATGGAAGGCGACACTAAGGCCAATGGGAAGTTGCAGATCGTCGAAGCTGATGTTGGGCGTGTCAAACCATTCATCAATGAAGTTATGGATGATTGCCACGTCAAAGAGAGGCAGATTATTGAGGATTTCTGCTTCTTCTTTGCTCTTGATCAGTTGCTCAAGAGCGTCATCTGCAAGGTCTTCATCGCTGGACAGATCAATGGCATCATTACGCAGAACAACAGCAGCTGTCAGTTCTTGGCCGGTGTGTGGCAGAGGCATCTTGACCTTCTGTGGCTTGGAGATGCGTGACAAATCTTTAGACTGCACACTGTCTTCAGGAGGTGCAGTTGCCAGTGGCTTCGCCCGTGAGATTTTCGGGGCAGAGGCAGGTTTTGAAGCTTTAGGCTGCTTCTTTGGCTTCGGCGCTGCAGGCGCTTCATCTGATTCAGCGTCATTTGCAGGCTCATTCACGGCTGTCCCTTGAACCAAGATATGGGTGATGAGACCTTCAAGGTTGTAGAAAGGACCGACGACATTGGGTTCTGCATCACGTGTGCCGTCAGCCCTTGGAGCAGAAGGACCAGGGTTGAAGTCTACAATGGCTTCATCTCCGGTCCTGGGTTGAAGATTTTTGTAGAGGATGTCTCCCCATGGTCGCTTGATGGCATTCTTTTCAGCATATTCCTTTGTCACAAATCTGTACTTGAACCACTGTTCTGCCCAATAGCATCGAATTCATTAGATTCGTGTCTTGCGCTGATTGTAATCCTCTTCAGGATCTGTCTTGTACAGCTCTGAGAGGTCATCAGGCAGATCTCTTGATGTTTCTCCTCGACGCTTTCTACCACCCTTCCTTACTGATTTCTCTGAAGCCATGAACTTTAAACTGAAAGGCTTCAATACGTTCAAAGGCTTCAAAGGTTTTCGCTTGCTGGACAAACAGGAACTAGTTTCGGGAGAATTTATGTGATGCTGTAAGAATTCTGCAAATGAATGCAGACTATGAGAACCAAGGGATTCTCCCACGGACATGTACCTGTGACAGCATTAAGGTGCAAGGGAAGGGGAAGAGGTCATATGCATTCTCAGAAGATTTTGAAGATAAATCTGTTTAGAAGACATTGACCTCATCGTGCGAAGCCATTCACGCATAGATAAGGAGTTGGTTCCAGATTTGTACAAATCCACGGATCAGTACAAGTGAGGAATCTAACTACTTGTGAAGCATAAGTGAATATACTAGGCATGTTATGAGATGCAGTATGAAAGAGATCCAACTTGTGTGAATAGAAACTGTTTGTGGTAGAAAGTGATAACGCTATAGGATCAAAGGGGCCGTAAAAAGGAAGTTTTATTTACCACACGAAGAACTGCTAGACGAAGTGGAAGAGGAGGCCGAGCAGTTCGATCTTCCGTGCCCTAACTTGGCGTAGGAGGACACCTACGGCGACGGTGGAGAGGACGATGTCCGCGGTCGGCGTGAAGACGACGTCGGAGAGGTTGCGGCAGCGAAGCGCTTCGTCGCCGGCGTCGTCGAGGGCTAGCGGTGGCACTAGGGTTCGTGCGAGAGTGGAAGAAGAGATAATGACTGCTGCGAGGCGTGTATTTATAGGTACATGGGCAGCACTGCGTTATTACACAGGTGCCCCTGGCGATTCACATCTGAGGGACACGTGGCTGTCATGCAGCATATCGGGGGTTGTTCCACGTCCCATGCACGCCTGGATTGTCGGGTGGTCGTTCCCACTTCTCCGGGTTTCAGGTGAAGGAATGAGCATTGAAAACGGACTTAATGGTTGTCTCTGTATCATCTGCTGACAAGGACGCAGAGAAGACATTCGACAGTTTCAATAGAATGCATATGATTTGGAGAGATAGAGTTTGAGATAGAAAGCATAGAGAGGTTAGGGTCCGATCACATTCACTTAGTTCAAAAGATTCAACAAGTAGACATTGTTGGGGAACGTAGTAATTTCAAAAAAATTCCTACGCACACGCAAGATCATGCATAGCAACGAGATGGGAGAGTGTGATCTACGTACCCTTGTAGACCGACAGCGGAAGCATTAGCACAACGCGGTTGATGTAGTCGTACGTCTTCACGGCCCGACCGATCAAGCACCGAAACTACGGCACCTCCGAGTTTTAGCACACGTTCAGCTCGATGACGATCCCCGGACTCCGATCCAGCAAAGTGTCGGGGAAGAGTTCCGTCAGCACGACGGTGTGGTGACGATCTTGATGTACTACCGTCGCAGGGCTTTGCCTAAGCACCGCTACAATATTGTTGAGGATTATGGTGGAAGGGGGCACCGCACATGGCTAAGAATATGATCACGTGGATCAACTTCTGTGTCTAGGGGTGCCCCCTACCCCCGTATATAAAGGATCAAGGGGAGGAGGCCGGCCGGCCCCTATGGCGCGCCAAGGAGGAGTCCTCCTCCTAGTAGGAGTAGGACTCCTGGGGAAAGAAGTGGGGAGGGAGAAGGAAAGGGGGGCGCTGCCCCCCCTCTCCTAGTACAATTCGGACCAGGGGGGAGGAGGCGCGCGGCCCACCTTTGGCTGCCCCTCTTTCTCTCCACTAAGGCCCATATGGCCCATTACTTCTCCCGGGGGGTTCCGGTAACCCTCCGGCTCTCCGGTTTTCTCCGAAATCACCCGGAACACTTCCGGTGTCCGAATATAGCCATCCAATATATCAATCTTTATGTCTCGACCATTTCGAGACTCCTCGTCATGTCCGTGATCACATCCGGGACTCCGAACTAACTTCGGTACATCAAAACTCATAAACTCATAATATAACTGTCATCGAAACCTTAAGCGTGCGGACCCTACGGGTTCGAGAACAATGTAGACATGACCGAGACACGTCTCCAGTCAATAACCAATAGCGGAACCTGGATGCTCATATTGGCTCCTACATATTCTACGAAGATCTTTATCGGTCAGGCCGCATAACAACATACGTTGTTCCCTTTGTCATCGGTATGTTACTTGCCCGAGATTCGATCGTCGGTATCTCAATACCTAGTTCAATCTCGTTACTGGCAAGTATCTTTACTCATTTCGTAATACATCATCTTGCAACTAACTCATTAGTTGTAATGCTTGCAAGGCTTATGTGATGTGCATTACCGAGAGGGCCCAGAGATACCTCTCTGACAATTGGAGTGACAAATCCTAATCTCGAAATACGCCAACCCAACATTCACCTTTGGAGACACCTGTAGAGCTCCTTTATAATCACGCAGTTACGTTGTGACGTTTGGTAGCACACAAAGTGTTCCTCCGGTAAACGGGAGTTGCATAATCTCATAGTCATAGGAACATGTATAAGTCATGAAGAAAGCAATAGCAACATACTAAACGATCGGGTGCTAAGCTAATGGAATGGGTCATGTCAATCACATCATTCTCCTAATGATGTGATCCCATTAATCAAATGACAATAAATGTCTATGGTTAGGAAACATAACCATCTTCGATTAACGAGCTAGTCAAGTAGAGGCATACTAGTGACGTTTGGTTTGTCTATGTATTCACACAAGTATTATGTTTCCGGATAATACAATTCTAGCATGAATAATAAACATTTATCATGATATAAGGAAATAAATAATAACTTTATTATTGCCTCTAGGGCATATTTCCTTCAGACATAGCTATAAGTGAATGCTGTAGAGGACAGAACACTAGTATATATATATATATATATAATCAACATAGTGAAGATAATCATGAAGACATGTTGAAATTGAAGCCAAACCAAATGTGAGGACATAGCAAATGTAACTCTATGAGTGAAACACTTCAAACAGAACATTTGGTGGTGGCGTTACCCACCGTATAGGAAGTATTAGACCCAGACACGGCGCACAATTATCATGGCGCTCCGAAGTCAAATTCCACATTAATGTATTCACACTTAGAATGTATGTCTTCATTGATTGAAGATATACTTTACTTCGTGTGTTGCACATCTAAGTCATCAATATGCATAAGTGTTAGGATGTGTGCCTGATCACAGGACATTTGAGGATTCCAAGATATTTAGCTCACACCGTAACTTGCAAAATCTCTTCTCATCCAAGGGCTTGGTGAAGATATCTGCCAATTGCTCTTCAGTGTTGACGTGTATGATATCAATATCTTCCTTCACAACATGATCTCTGAGAAAGTGATGACGAATTTCAATGTGCTTTGTCTTCGAGTGCTGAACTGGGTTGTTGGCAATCTTGATGGCGCTTTCGTTGTCGCAGTAGAGTGGCACTTGCTTCCGATGAATGCCATAGTCCTTGAGTATTTGCTTCATCCATAGAAGCTGAGCGCAGCAAGATCCAGCAGCAATGTATTCAGATTCAGCAGTGGAGAGAGATGCACAGTTCTGCTTCTTTGAAGACCAACATACAAGTGATCGTCCCAGAAAATGACATGTGCCTGATGTAGACTTGCGATCCACTTTGTCACCAGCATAATTAGCATTCGAGAATCCAACCAGATCAAACTCTGAGCCCTTTGGATACCATAATCCTAGAGTTGGGGTGTGAGCCAAATATCGAAGGATTCGCTTCACAGCTAAGTGATGCGACTCCTTTGGTGCCGCTTGAAATCGAGCACACATGCAAACACTAAGCATAATATCTGGCCTAGATGCACATAGATAAAGCAAAGAACCAATCATGGAGCGGTATACCTTTTGATCGAACTCTTTACCATTGTCGTCAGGACCCAGATGATGCTTGGCTGGCATTGGAGTCGTGAAGCCTTTGCAGTCTTGCATACCAAACTTCTTCAGGCAATCTTTGAGATACTTCTCTTGAGATATGAAGAAGCCGTTGCATTGCTGTCGTATTTGAAGACCGAGGAAGAACTTCAACTCTCCCATCATGGACATCTGATATTGCTCTTGCATCATATATCCAAACTCTTCACTGTACTTCTGATTGGTGCAGCCGAAGATAATGTCATCCACATATATTTGGCACACAAACAGTTCACCATCATATGTCTTCGTGAAGAGAGTGGGGTCGAGGGAACCAGGTATGAAGCCTTTGCTCTTCAGGAAGTATTTGAGTGTGTCATACCAGGCCCGAGGGGCTTGTTTGAGGCCATACAGTGCCTTGTTGAGTTTGTATACCATGTCAGGATGTTTTGGATCTTCAAAGCCAGGCGGTTGTGCAACATACACTTCTTCTTCAATTTTGCCATTGAGAAAGGCGCTCTTCACATCCATTTGATATAGAAGTATGTTATGATGATTTGCATAGGCCAGCAGTATGCGTATGGCTTCAAGTCTAGCCACAGGAGAAAATGTTTTGTCAAAGTCAATGCCTTCCACTTGAGTATATCCTTGAGCAACGAGACAAGCTTTGTTTCTGACAACTTGACCATGCTCATCTTGCTTGTTGCGGTATATCCATTTGGTGCCTATTATGTTGTGCTTCCGAGGATCAGGACGCTTAACCAGTTCCCATACATTATTCAGCTCAAACTGTTGAAGCTCTTCTTGCATAGCTTGAATCCATTCAGGTTCCATGAAGGCTTCTTCAACTTTCTTGGGTTCTGTTATTGAGACGAATGCGAAGTGCCCACAAAAATTTGCTAGCTGAGTTGCCCTTGAACGAGTGAGCGGACCGGGTGCATTGATGCTATCAATTATTCTCTCAATCTGCACTTCACTGGCAACGCGAGGATATACAGGACGAAGATTTTGCTCTTGCTAATCATTGTCGTTGTTAGAGGGATTGTCTTCAGGTTGATCAGGTGCGGAGATGATGAGTTCCTCTTCAGGTTGAGCTTCAGAGGGCATGATTTCTCCAGTTCCCATCAGCTTGATTGATTCGCTGGATGGAACTTCATCTAGCACATTTGGCAGGTGTTCTCTTTGTGAACCATTAGTCTCATCAAATCGCACATCCACTATTTCAACCACTTTATAATGAAAGAGATTGAAGACTCTGTAGGAGTCCGAATCCTTTCCATATCCAAGCATAAAACCCTCATGTGCTTTTGGTGCAAATTTTGAAGTGTGATGTGGATCCTTGATCCAGCACCTGGTGCCAAATACTCTGAAGTAACTGACATTTGGCTTCTTGCCAGTAAGGAGCTCATAAGATGTCTTGTTCAGAAGCTTGTGAAGATAAACACGATTGATTGTATGGCATGCAGTATCAATGGCTTCAGGCCAGAATTTTCTTGGAGTCTTGTATTCATCTAGCATCGTTCTGTCCATCTCAATGAGTGTTCTGTTCTTGCGTTCGACGACGCCATTCTGCTGTGGCGTGTACAGGGCTGAGAATTCATGTGTGATGCCCAAGGTATCAAGATATGTATCAAGGCCAGTGTTCTTGAATTCAGTGCCATTGTCACTTCTGATGTGCTTTATCTTGGCGCCATAGTTGTTCATTGCTCGATTGGCGAAGCGTCTGAAGACATCCCGCACTTCAGTCTTGTAGAGGATTATGTGCACCCAAGTATATCTAGAATAATCATCAACAATGACAAAGCCATAGAGACAAGCAGTAGTAGTAAGAGTTGAGTAATGAGTGGGACCAAAAAGATCCATGTGGAGCAGTTCGAAGGGTCGAGTAGTTGTCATGATTGTCTTCGAGGGATGTTTGGCCCTCGTCATCTTTCCTGCTTCACAAGCACCGCATAAGTGATCTTTCTTGAACTTGACGCCCTCGATGCCTATGACATGCTTCTTCTTTGCAAGAGTGTGAAGGTTCATCATGCCAGCATGCCCTAGCCTCCGATGCCAGAGCCAGCATTCTGAAGCTTTTGCTAGAAGACATACGGCAAGTTGTGGTCCTGCTGAGAAATCTACCACGTACAAGTCATCTTTCCGATACCCTTCAAACACTAGAGACTTGTCAGATTCCATTAGAACAAGGCAGTGGTATTTTCCAAATATTACGATCATGTTCAAATCGCAAAGCATTGAGACAGACATTAAGTTGAAGCCAAGGGATTCAACAAACATGACTTTATCCATGTGTTGATCCTTTGAGATTGCAACTCTACCTAGACCCAATACCTTACTTTTACCAATGTTAGCAAATGTGATGTGACTCTTGTCGGATGGATGTAAGGTTGAGTCCATAAGAAGGCTTCTTTTGCCAGTCATGTGATTGGTACACCCACTATCAATAATCCATTCTGAAGATGCTGGTGTCGTACCCTATAGTGCAGTTAGGGGGATAGGCTTCACGAAGAGAATTGTGAAGCAAAAACATTTGACAAACCAATGGGTTATGAAAGCTTAGATCCAGATTAGGACTAATAGGGAGAGTAGCAAGCGATTCAGGAACGAAGTACATAGTAAGACCATTCGGGCATTTGATCTTGCGCCCTACAAGATGTTCAAGGTCCCCAGCAATAGCGTCAGACGATTTTGGTTTTCTGCTGGAGACCTTTCCCTGCAAAAGAGAGTTAAGCTTTCTTAGCCACCCACATCTTCAAGGGTGGCTTAGAAGCAATAAGTCTAAGTGCAGCGTCTGAGAACTTTGGCTTTGGAGCCCTAGCAAAAAGTCTTGCAGGCGGACAATAGTACTCATAAGAATAAGCAGAATAGTTCTTGGTCTTATGAACATGGCGGTTCGATAAACCGCGCTCATATTCATAGGCCTGAGTATGGTTTCCCTGCAAAACATTTGCGTTAGTGCGACTCAGATGAGTCCTCTGTCTGTATGAAGCCTTTGGGCCGTATGAAGCCTGTGGTCTGGGGTTTGTCTTCTTCATCTGTGGTGTCATGATGACATTCACAGGAAGATTTTCCAAACACTTTTTCGGCACCCAGATCTTCTTCATAGGCGGTCCATTCCTGCAGTTAGTACCAATGTACCTGGCAAACACTTCACCATTCTGATTCTTAAACAGTTTATAGTTTGCATCAAAGGATTCATCAATGACAATGGGGTTAGCACAAGTGAAGCCAGATAGATTGGATGGATCTACTGAAGGTTCCTTTGCAGCAACCCATGTGGTTTTGGGGTACTGCTCAGGTTTCCAGTAAGAGCCATCAGCATTCATTTTCCTTACGAACCCAACACCCTCTTTCCTAGGGTTTCGGTTTAGGATCTGTCTTTTGAGGACATCACATAGTGTCTGATGCCCTTTGAGACTTTTGTACATCCCTGTTTCAAGCAATGTCTTCAACCTAGCATTCTCATCAGCAATAGCAGTGGTATCCTCAGTAGAGGGGTTAGTTCCCACATCAACAGTTGAAGATATTGCAACAGTAGCAGTAGTAGAACATTCAGCAACAGAAGTAGCATTTTCACGCTCAATGCATTTAAGACATGGTGGTTCAAATCCTTCCTGAGCGCAACTGATCTGTTTGGCGCGAAGTGACTCATTTTCTTTTTGAAGATCTTCATGAGCCGCTCTCAATTTCTCAAGATCTTGCTTCCTTTGAAGTTAATCATAGGAAAGCTTTTCATGAGTTGTTGAGAGCGTTTCATGACGACTTTCAAGTTCCTCATACTTAACGTGAAGATTTTTTATGTCTTCAATTAAGGACTCAGATCGAGTCATTTCAGCGCCTAATAGATCATCGCTTTTGTCTAACAGTTTTTGAATATGTTCCATGGCTTTCTGTTGTTCAGTTGCAATTTTAGCAAGTGTTTTGTAGCTAGGTTTTGAACCACAATCAGAGTCATCGTCACTAGATGTTTGATAGTGAGTAGTGCGTGAGTTTACCTTGGCACCGGGTGCCATGAAGCAGTAGGTAGGAGCAGAGTAGTCCTTGTCATTTGCATCGGTGTCGGTGGTGAAGTCATTGTCTTCAGTGTTGAAGATGGACTTGGCAACGTATGCTGTAGCCAGACTTGCAACGCCAGAATCGGACTCCTCCTCAGACTCCACCTCCGCCTCCTCAGAAGCGGACTCCTCCTCTGAATCCATTTCCTTGCCAACAAACGCACGTGCCTTGCCAGATGAGCTCTTCTTGTGTGATGAAGACTTTGAGGAAGACTTGGAAGAAGACTTTGAGTATTTCTTCTTCTTCTTGTCGTCAGAGTCATATTCCTTGCTCTTCTTCTTCTTTCTGTTCTCATTGTCCCACTGTGGACACTCAGAGATGAAGTGGCCAGTTTTCTTGCACTTGTGGCATGTTTTCTTCTTGTAGTCATGAGCAGAAGCTTCATCATTCCTTGAGCTTGATCGTGAAGACTTTCTGAAGCCTTTCTTCTTGGTGAATTTTTGGAACTTCTTCACAAGCATAGCAAGTTCCTTTCCAATGTCTTCAGGATCATCAGAACTGCTGTCAGATTCTTCTTCAGATGAGGAGACAGCTTTTTCCTTCAAGGCATGAGTTCGCCCATAGTTTGGACCGCAGATATCTCTTTTCTTAGAAAGCTGAAACTCATGTGTGTTGAGCCTCTCAAGTATGTCGGACGGATCGAGTGTCTTGAAATCAAGTCGCTCTTGAATCATCAGGGCTAGGGTGTCAAACGAACTGTCAAGTGATCTCAGTAGTGTCTTGATGACTTCATGCTTGGTGATCTCTGTAGCGCCGAGGGCTTGAAGCTCATTTGATGTCAGTGAGTCGATCAAACGTGAGCTGGACATTCTCATTGTCATTTCGCTTGAAGCGGTTGAAGAGATTGCGAAGGACACTGATTCTCTGATCTCTCTGGGTTGAGACGCCTTCGTTGACCTTGGAGAGCCAGTCCCAGACCAGCTTAGATGTTTCCAAAGCACTCACACGGCCATACTGTCCTTTGGTCAGATGACCACAGATGATATTCTTGGTAGTAGAGTCCATTTGAACGAACTTCTTGACATCAGCAACAGTGACACCTTCTCCAGCCTTGGGAACGCCGTTCTTGACGACATACCATAGGTCGACGTCAATGGCTTCAAGATGCATGCGCATCTTATTCGTCCAGTAGGGATATTCAATTCCATCGAAGACGGGGCACACAGCGGAGACTTTAATTATCCCTGTAGTCGACATAGCTAAAACTCCAGGTGGTTAAACCGAATCACACAGAACAAGGGAGTACCTTGCTCTGATACCAATTGAAAGTGCGTTATATCGACTAGAGGGGGGGTGAATAGGCGATTTTTATGAAAGTCTTCAAAACGTGGAAGTTTCGAAGACAAACGATAGAAATAAACCTATTACCATGCAGCGGAAGGTAGACTACACTAGGCAAGCCATAGTCAAGTATTCAATGGAGTGAGAGCACAATGACTAATAGCAGCAATGTAGTAAGGCTAGGTAGGAAGATATTATGAAGCCAAATAGAACACGCAGTCACTCAGTGAAGACAAAAGATAGTGCAATCATACAATGACTTCACAAGGAGTAACAGTAAGTAGAGGGAAGGGAAGGATGAAACCAATGACTCGTTGAAGACAATGATTTGTTGGACCAGTTCCAGTTGCTGTGACAATTGTACGTCTGGTTAGGGCGGCTAGGTATTTAAACCTGAGGACACAAAGTCCCGGACACCCAGTCCTGAAAACGCAGCTCAAGACACCCAATCCTCACCGTATTCCCCTTGAGCTAAGGTCACACAGACCTCGCCCAATCACTCTGGTAAGTCTTCAAGGTAGACTCCCAAACCTTCACAGACTTTGTTCACCAGCGATCCACAATGTCTCTTGGATGCTCAGAACGCGACGCCTAATCGGCTGGAGGATTCACAATCCTCAAGTGTAATAAGTCTTCAGATCACACAGACAAGAAGACTTAAGTGATGCCTAATTCTCTTTGGCTCTAGGTGGTTAGGGCTTTATCCTCGCAAGGAATTCTCTCTCAAAGGCTTCGAGGTGGGTTGCTCTCAAACGACAAAAGCCGTACACTAACTCTGAGCAGCCACCCCTTTATGGTTGTATGGGGTGGGCTATTTATAGCCACTAGGCAACCCGACCTGATTTGTCCAAAATGACCCTGGGTCACTAAGGAACTGACACGTGTTAGAACGGTCAGATTTCAAACTCACACGGCAACTTTACTTGGGCTACAAGCAAAGCTGACTTGTCCGACTCTGGACAAGATTCGCTCTCATAGTCTTCACTCGAAGACATAGGTTTTGGTTAGGCATCACTTCAGTCATTCTGACTGGTTCTCTTGGACCCCACTTAACAGTACGGTGGTTCCTATGACTCAACACAGAAGAAAAAGAACTACTAAAGATCTAAGTCTTCGAGCTCCATAGGCTTCATGCAATGTCCTCTCTTGTCATAGTCTTCAATGTGAATATCTTCATATACCACCTTTGACATCAATGTCTTCATACATTTTTAGGGGTCATCTCTGGTAGCAAAACCGAATCAATGAGGGACTTCTACCTGTGTTATCCTGCAATTCTCACAAACACATTAGTCCCTCAACTAGATGTACTTACACCCAGGGCCTTTAGGTGCCAAGAGCAGGAGGTATGAGGTTTTTTGGGAAAGGGATTCAGCACTACCAGAAGTCGTAAAGGAGGCACGGGCTGCGGTAGGTGTGGTTCAGAATTTCGCGCAGCTGAGAGATGCTCTATCAAAAACCATGATCTGCCTTGGGTCGTGGAGTAGAAAATTCGGCAACATTACGAGGGAGCTTGCCAAGTTTCGATCTCAACTAGAGGAGCTTATGAATATGAATGCGGATAGACAAGATATAAGGAAAGTAACATATAAGATGAATGATTTATTATACCAAGAGGAGATGATGTGGCTTCACAGGTCAAGACTCAAGAATATATTGGCTCAAGGAGGGTGATACGTCTCCGTCGTATCTACTTTTCCAAACACTTTTGCCCTTATTTTGAACTCTAACTTGCATGATTTGAATGGAACTAATCCAGACTGACGCTGTTTTCAGCAGAATTACCATGGTCTTATTTATGTGCAGAAAAAAAAAGTTCTCGGAATGACCTGAAACTTCATGGAACATCTTTTCGGAAATAATAAAAAATCCTTGCAAAAGATGAAGACCAGGAGGCCACACCCTAGCCAAAAGGGTGGGGACGCGCCTGCCCCCCTACCTCGTGGCCCCCCTGGATCTCCTCCGACCTCGACTCCAACTCTATATATTTGCTTTCGGGGAGAAAAAAATAAAGGAGAAAGTTTCATCGCGTTTTTATGATACAGAGCCGCCGCCAAGCCCTAAAACCTCTCGGGAGGGCTGATTTGGAGTCCGTTCGGGGTTCCAGAGAGGGGAATCCGTCGCCATCGTCATCATCAACCATCCTCCATCACCAATTTCATGATGCTCACCGCCGTGCGTGAGTAATCTCATCGTAGGCTTGCTGGACGGTGATGGGTTGGATGAGATTTATCATGTAATCAAGTTAGTTTTGTTAGGGTTTGGTCCCTAGTATCCACTATGTTCTGAGGTTGATGTTGCTATGACTTTGCTATGCTTAATGCTTGTCATTAGGGCCCGAGTGCCATGATTTCAGATCTGAACCTATTATGTTTTCATTAATATATGAGAGTTCTTGATCCTATCTTGCAAGTCTATAGTCACCTATTATGTGTTATGATCCGTTAACCCTGAAGTGACAATAATCGGGATACTTACCGGTGATTACCGTAGTTTGAGGAGTTCATGTATTCACTATGTGTTAATTCTTTGGCCGATACTCTATTAAAAGGAGGCCTTAATATCCCTTAGTTTCTGCTAGGACCCCGCTGCCACGGGAGGGTAGGACAAAAGATGTCATGCAAGTTCTTTTCCATAAGCACGTATGACTATATTTGGAATACATGCCTACATTACATTGATGAATTGGAGCTAGTTCTGTGTCACCCTAGGTTATGACTGTTACATGATGAACCACATCCAGCATAATTCTCTATCACCGATCCATTGCCTACGAGCTTTCCATATATTGTTCTTCGCTTATTTACTTTTTCGTTGATATTGCTATCATCACTACAAAATACCAAAAACATTACTTTTGCTATCGTTACCTTTTGTTATCGTTACCACTACTATCATATTACTTTGCTACTAAACACTTTGCTGCAGATACTAAGTTTCCAGGTGTGGTTGAATTGACAACTCAGCTGCTAATACTTGAGAATATTCTTTGGCTCCCCTTGTGTCGGATCAATAAATTTGGGTTGAATACTCTACCCTCGAAAACTGTTGCGATCCCCTATACTTGTAGGTTATCAAGACTATTTTCTGGCGTCGTTGCCGGGGAGCATAGCTCTATTCTTTGAGTCACTTGGGATTTATATCTGCTTATTATTATGAAGAACTTGAGAGATCCAAAAACCAGGATTTATCCCTCAACTACGAGGGGAGGTAAGGAACTACCATCTAGCTCTGCACTTGATTCATCTTCTGTTTTGAGTAAGCTTGCGACACCTAAACCTGCTTCTGCTATTCGTTCTGATATGTCGCATGTTATTGATGATGCCACTTCTGCTATGCATGATACTTATGATGAAACTACTTTTATGCTTGATACTACTGTGCCACTTGGTGAATTTCTTGATGGACAACTTGCTAGGGTTAGAGAGAATGAAATTATTGAAACTTATAATATTGATGAAAGTGATGATGAAGACTCTTCCTCTAATAATGAATCACCTGTTATTCCTGAGGGTTATGTTTATGAAAAGGAAGCTGTTTTAGCTATTTTAGCTTGCAAAGATAGATACAAGCTCAAGAGGTTATTAGCTAAATGGAAGCAGCAAGCTCTTAATGCTAGAATGAAACCTGACCCTGCTTTTTCTACTTCACCTATCTGTGTAACTGATAAGGATTATGAATTCTCTGTTGATCCTGATATAATTACTTTGGTTGAATCTGATACTTTTCATGGCTATGAATCTGATACTTTTCATGGCTATGAATCTGATACTAAATTAAATGATATAGCTACCCTGTTCACTAATGATGAGAGAACTCGTTACTTTTATATCCTTAAAATATTTTTGTTCTCATTAAAGGGTGATGCTAAGATATAGTTTAATTCTCTTGATCCTGGTTGTGTGCGTAGTCCCCAGGATATGATTTATTACTTCTCAGCTAAATATTTCACTGCTCATAAGAAACAAGCTGCCTTAAGAGATATACATAATTTTATGCAAATTGAAGAAGAGAGTCTCCCACAATCTTGGGGGAGGCTTCTCCAATTACTTAATGCTTTGCCTGATCATCCTCTTAAGAAAAATGAAATACTTAATATCTTTTATAATGGACTAACCGATGCTTCCAGAGATTACCTGGATAGTTGTGTTGGTTCTGTTTTCAGGGAAAGAACACCGGATGAAGCTGAAATTCTATTGAATAATATGTTGACAAATGAAAATAATTGGATACTTCCTGAGCCTATTCCTAAACCAACTCCGAAGAAAAGAGGTGTTCTATTTCTCAGTCCTGAAGATATGCAAGAGGCAAAGAAATCTATGAAAGAAAAAGGTATTAAAGCCGAAGATTTTAAGAATTTACCTCCTATTGAAGAAATACACGGTCTTAATTTACCACGTGTTGAAGAAACACATGATCTTAATCCCTTACCTATTGAAGAAATGCATGGTCTTGATAACCCGACACAGGTAGTAACGGTAAATTCTCTCTATAGATATGATAAAGCTGAAATCCCATTTACTAAGTTTGCTAACCCATGATTAGATGAGTTTGATAAATTTATGGTTAAGCAAGAAGATTTTAATGCTTATTTCGGTAGACAATTGAAATACAATTCAAATATGCTTGAACACTTGGGTGATTATATGCCTAATGTTAAAGGTGAACTTAAACTTATTAGTAAACATGCTTCTATGGTTACCACTCAAGTAGAACAAGTACTTAAAGCTCAAAATGATTTGCTCAATGAATTGAATAGTAAGAATAATGATTATGCTGTTAGAGTGGCTACTAGAACTGGTGGAATGACTCAGGAACCTCTGTATCCTGAAGGCCATCCTAAGAGAATTGAGCAAGATTCTCAGAGAAATAATATAGATGCACCTAGTCCTTCTAAAAGGCAGAAAAAGAAAAATGATAGGACTTTGCATGACTCTAGTGAACATATTGCTCAACCACCTGAGAATCCAAATGATATTTCTATTTCTGATGCTGAAACACAATCTGGTAATGAACCTGAAACTAGTTATAATATTAATGATAATGTTCATGATGATGCTCAACCTAGTAATGATAATGATACAGAAATTGAACCTGCTATTGATCTTGATAACCCACAATCAAAGAATCAACGTTATGATAAGGAAGAATTTGTTGCTAGGAAACACGGAAAGGAAAGAGAGCCTTGGGTTCAGAAACCCATGCCTTTCCCTCCTAAACCATCCAAGAAAAAGGATGATGAGGATTTTGAGCGCTTTGCTGAAATGATTAGACCTATCTTTTTGCGTATGCGATTAACTGATATGCTTAAAATGAATCCTTATGCTAAGTATATGAAAGAAACTGTTACAAATAAGAGAAAGATACCGGAAGCTGAAATTTCCACCATGCTTGCTAATTATACTTTTAAGGGTGGAATACCAAAGAAACTTGGAGATCCAGGAGTACCCACTATACCATGCTCCATTAAAAGAAACTATGTTAAAACCGCTTTATGTGATCTTGGAGCCAGTGTTAGTGTTATGCCTCTCTCTTTATATCGTAGACTTGATTTGAATAAGTTGACACCTACTGAAATATCTTTGCAAATGGCTGATAAATCAACTGCTATACATGTCGGTATTTGTGAGGATGTTCCTGTTGTAGTTGCAAACGATACTATTTTAACGGACTTTGTTATTCTTGATATTCCCGAGGACGATTGTATGTCTATTATTCTTAGAAGACCCTTTTTGAATACTGCAGGGGCTATTATTGATTGCACTAAAGGCAATGTCACTTTTCATGTTAATGGTAATGAGCATATGGTACACTTTCCAAGGAAACAACCTGAAGTTCATAGTATCAACTCTATTGGAAAAATTCCATCGATTATATTTGGAGGTTTTGAATTTCCTCTTCCTACTGTCAAGAAGAAATATGATATTCTTATTATTGGGGATGTGCATATCCCCGTTGAGGTAACATAGTATTATTCGAAATTTCTCCAGTTCCATGTTATTCAGAATGAGTTCGTTAACAAGACTTGATCAATGATAGTCTCCAACGTATCTATAATTTTTGATTGATCCATGCTATATTATCTACTGTTTTGGACATTATTGGGCTTTATTATCTACTTTTATATGATTTTTGGGACTAACCTATTAACCGGAGGCCCAACCCAGAATTGCTATTTTTTTTGCCTATTTTAGGGTTTCGAAGAAAAGGAATATCAAACGGAGTCCAAACGGAATGAAACCTTCGGCAACGTGATTTTCTCACCGAACATGATCCAGGAGACTTGGACCCTACGTCAAGAAACAAAGGAGGAGGCCACAAGGTAGGGGGCGCGCCTACCCCCCAGGCGCGCCCTCCACCCTCGTGGGCCCCCTGTTGCTCCACTGACGTACTCCTTCCTCCTATATATACCTACGTACCCCTGAACGATCAGATACGGAGCCAAAACCCTAATTCCACCTCCGCAACTTTCTGTATCCATGAGATCCCATCTTGGGGCCTGTTCCGGAGCTCCGCCGGGGGGGGGGGGCATCGATCACGGAGGGCTTCTACATCATCACCATAGCCCCTCCGATGAAGTGTGAGTAGTTTGCCTCAGACCTTCGGGTCCATAGTTATTAGCTAGATGGCTTCTTCTCTCTTTTGGATCTCAATACAATGTTCCCCCCCTCTCTTGTGGAGATCTATTTGATGTAATCTTATTTTTTGCGGTGTGTTTGTTGAGACCGATGAATTGTGGGTTTATGATCAAGTCTATCTATGAACAATATTTGAATCTTCTCTGAATTCTTTTATGTATGATTGGTTATCTTTGCAAGTCTCTTCGAATTATCAGTTTGGTTTGGCCTACTAGATTGATCTTTCTTCCAACGGGAGAAGTGCTTAGCTTTGGGTTCAATCTTGCGGTGTCCTTTCCCAGTGATAGTAGGGGTAGCAAGGCACGTATTGTATTGTTGCCATCGAGGATAACAAGATGGGGTTTTTTCATCATATTGCATGAGTTTATCCCTCTACATCATGTCATCTTGCTTAAGGCGTTACTTTGTTTTCATGAACTTAATACTCTAGATGCATGCTGGATAGCGGTCGATGAGTGGAGTAATAGTAGTAGATGCAGGCAGGAGTCGGTCTACTTGTCTCGGACGTGATGCCTATATACATGATCATACCTAGATATTCTCATAACTATGCTCAATTCTGTCAATTGCTCAAAAGTAATTTGTTCACCCACCGTAGAATACCTATGCAGTTGAGAGAAGCCACTAGTGAAACCTATGGCCCCCGGGTCTATCTTCATCATATTAATCTTTCAATACTTAGTAATTTCCTTTGCTTTTTTACTTTGCTTTTATTTTACTTTGCATCTTTATCATAAAAATACCAAAAATATTATCTTATCATATCTATCAGATCTCACTCTCGTAAGTGGCTGTGTAGGGATTAACAACCCCTTATCGCGTTGGTTGCGAGGATTTATTTGTTTTGTGCAGGTGCGAGGGACTCGCGCGTAGCCTCCTACTGGATTGATACCTTGGTTCTCAGAAACTGAGGGAAATACTTATGCTACTTTGCTGCATCATCCCTTCCTATTCGGGGAAAACCAATGCAGTTCTCAAGAGGTAGCAATCAACCTTGTTAGTGGATTCCTTTTGATGATCATGAGATGGATGAATTTAGAAAACACAACTCTCTGTACCCTCTTTCTACTTTCTGTTATTTATATTAAATAAAATAAAAATAAGTATTTTATGTCTGTTATCTGATTTATCCGTGCAATATAAAAATACCCCAAAAATAAAAGTTCTCCAAATGCCCTGAAATTTAAATATGATTTTTTCTGGAATATTTGAGAATATTTGGAACCGAGAACACATCACGGGGGGCATCCACCTAGCCACGAGGGTGGAGGGCGCGCCCTACCCCCTGGGCGCCCCCTGCCTCGTGGGCCCACGGTGGCCCCCCTCCACTTATTCCTGCACCCACACACTTCTTCTTCCTCCCACAAACACGAATATCCAGCTCAAGCATGAGTTCTAGCTCATTTTGCTGCCATTTTTGATCTCCTTGCTCAAAGCACCTCTCACAAAACTGCTTGGGGAGATTGTTCCTTGGTATGTGACTCCTCCATTGGTCCAATTAGTTTTTGTTCTAGTGCTTTATTCATTGCAAATTTTTGCTGCTTAGGTGACCCTGTTCTTCAGCTTGCATGTCAAATTTATATGGTCAAAGGTAGTTTTGATGCATAATATAGGCTCTAGGCACTTGTAGGAGTAGTTGCTATCAATTTTATTGAGTTTGGTTCACTTTTATTTGAAGTTACTAAAAATTTTAGAAATTTTTCAGAGGAAGAAATATGTTTAGGAAAATGTACCAAGGTGGCTCTTCAAGGAAACAAGAGCCCAGGCTTGCAATGTGTGATGCTGATGATGAGCCACCAAGAGACGCTCCAGTGCGTCCTTGTGAATGGCCTCCGGAAAACTTTATGGATCGAGCGGGAATTAAGGAAGAATTCAACGCATATTTGCGTAACGCTGATCTTGTGAGCTTCGAGGAAGAAAAGTGCCGCCAGTATCACTATCTCACTAGTTCCTTTGTGAGGAGGTTTGAATTTTCATCTTCACATAATTCTCCAACTGTCCTGTTTGATCTTTATGAAAATTCTTACACTATGGACTTAGAGGGTTTTACCACTGCTTGCAAGCTTCCACAATGGGGTAGTGTCAGGGAACCTCGCAAATCTGAATTTAGAGATTTTCTTGCTAGTATAACTGTGGGGGAATCTAGAGATATAACACAAGCTACCATGGGGAGCATTCAGTTTCCTGCTATACATTATTTTGCTCTCTTCATAGGTAGATGCATTAATGGTAAAGATGAGGCATGTCACATGTGTGTCCCTGACCTCAGTATTCTTAGGAGTGCTGTGTTAGGAGATAAATCTTATAATTTGGGAGCCATTGTTGCACATAGGTTGCATCTTAATAGATTTAATGGAGATTTCTTTGGTGGAATTTATGCAACCCGCATAGCTAATTTTCTTGGTATAGCCATACGTGAAGATGATATTGAGTTGCCTCCTGCTTATTTGGATTATGAGGCTATGGTTCACCATCAGTTTGTCGAGAGGAATGAATCACCTCTCTAATATCGCTTAATCTTTGACAGACGTCGTGCTGTCCGTATTACTCTCTGCTCCTGGCTTCTTTGATTAACAAGCAAAAGGAAGATATGTTATTACCAGAGAGGAGGCAGATGAGTACGAGAGGAGGGCGGAGGCCGCTCGTCGCCACGCTGCAGCTCAGGAGGCGATAGCCGCTGCATCTCAGTACGACCCAAGCTATTACTATGGATATCCGCCAGGGCAGCCGTGGCCATAGACCAACTTAGGCCAAAAGCCTAAGCTTGGGGGAGTACGTATTTCCCACCGACATTACATTCATGTTCACACACTCATTGCTAGATGTCGGTGCTCATACTTTTTCATTGTATCATCCATGCTAGTTTATTTTCTTTTTATGCTTTCTTCTTGTGTGTTTAATAAACCTTAAGAAAAACCAAAAAAATTAGTTGTAGCTTTTAGCTAGTTTTAATTTCCATGCTTGTAGTAGTAAGTAAAAAAGAAAACCCAAAAATATTTCTTGTTCTTCTTTTACTTGTTGGGTTCTTTCCCGTGTAAATAGTTTTATTTCTTTTCTTTTCTTTGGGGGTCGATAGGAGAAGACCATGATTAAATTGTTGAAGTGGCTCTCATATGCATTATTGCTGATCTGACAAAAGAGCCCATATTGCCTTGTCTTCTCCTGTTAATTGAATGCTTGCAGATTCCAGCTTAGTCCAATGCACGTGCACTACTATTATTATTCACATCGTTCGGTCGTGCAAGTGAAAGGCAATTATGATGATATATGATGGAATGATTGAGATGAGAAAAGCTGGTATGAACTCGACCTCTCTTATTTCTGTAAATATGATTAGTTCATCGTTCCTGATTCAGCCTATTATGAATAAACATGTTTGCAATGACAACTAGAGATCATAGTTTCTTGTGCCATGCTTGATTAGCTAGGAGCTTATAATGGTTTACCTTGCATGCCAACATGCTATTAAAATGGTTGTGATGTGGTATGATAGGGTGGTATCCTCCTCTGAATGATTTAAGTGACTTGACTTGCCACATTTTCACGCATGTAGTTGAAACAAAATCAACATAGCCTTCACGATATTTATGTTCATGGTGGATTATATCCTACTCATGCTTGCATTCAGTGTTGATTAATTTTAATGCATGTTCATGACTGCTGTCACTCTCTAGCTGGTCGCTTCCCAGTCTTTTGCTAGCCTTCACCTGTACTAAGCGGGAATACTGCTTGTGCATCCGATCCCATAAAACCCAAAATTGTTCCATACGAGTCCACCATACCTACCTATATACGGTATCTACCTGCCGTTTCAAGTAAATTTGTATGTGCCAAACTCTAAACCTTCAAATAAATATTCTGTTTTGTATGCTCGAATAGCTCATGTCTCAACTAGGGATGTCCGTATCTTCCATGTTAGGCGGGTTATTCTCAAGAGGACTAGACTCCGCTCCTCACTCACGAGAAAATGGTTGGTCACCGGGATGCCTAGTCCCATGCTTTATGCAAACTAAATCAAAATAATTTCAAACAAAACTCCCCCTGGGACTCTTGTTAGTTGGAGGCACTCGTTGTTTCGAGCAAGCCATGGATTGATGCTTGTTGATGGAGGGGGAGTATAAACTTTACCATTCTGTTTGGGAACCGCCTATAATGTGTGTAGCATGGAAGATATCGCCATCTCTTGGTTGTTATGTTGACAATGAAAGTATACCGCTCAAAATATTATTCACCTCTATTTCAAAACTGAGCTCTGGCACCCCTACAAATCCCTGCTTCCCTCTGCGAAGGGCCTATCTATTTACTTTTATGTTGAGTCATCATCCTCTTATTAAAAAGCACCAGTTGAAGAGCACCGCTGTCATTTGCATTCATTACTGTTAGTTTACATTGAGTATGACTTGACTGGATCTCTTTTACCATGAATTACAATGTCTAGTCAGTCCTTGATCTTTAAAGGTGCTCTGCATTTATGTTTTGCGGTCTCAGAAAGGGCTAACGAGATACCATCTTGTTATATCATATTATGATTGTTTTGAGAAAGTGTTGTCATTCGAGATTTATTATTATTGCTCGCTAGTTGATTATGCCATTGATATGATTAAACATGAGACCTATGCGTTATTGTGAATATGGTTAGTTCATAATCTTTGCTGAAAACTTGAATGTTGGCTTTACATATTTACAGCAACAAGAGCAAACAGAGTTTGTAAAAGTTTTTCTTTATCACTTTCAGTTTGTCAACTGAATTGCTTGAGGACAAGAAAAGGTTTAAGCTTGGGGGAGTTGATACTTCTCTGTCGTATCTACTTTTCTAAACACTTTTGCCCTTGTTTTGGACTCTAACTTGCATGATTTGAATGGAACTAACCCGGACTGACGCTGTTTTCAGCAGAATTACCATGGTGTTTTTTATGTGCAGAAACAAAAGTTCTCAGAATGACCTGAAACTTCACGGGACATCTTTTCAGAAATAATAAAAAATCCTTGCAAAAGATGAAGACCAGGGGGCCCACACCCTAGCCACAAGGGTGGGGGGCGCGCCTGCCCCCTAGGGTGCGCCCCCTACCTCGTGGGCCCCCTGGATCTCCTCCGACCTCGACTCCAACTCTATATATTTGCTTTCGGGGATAAAAAAAATAAAGGAGAAAGATTCATCGTGTTTTACGATACAGAGCCGCCGCCAAGCCCTAAAACCTCCTGGGAGGGCTGATCTGGAGTCCGTTCGGGGCTCCGGAGAGGGGAATCCGTCGCCATCGTCATCATCAACCATCCTCCATCACCAATTTCATGATGCTCACCGCCGTGCGTGAGTAATCCCATCGTAGGCTTGCTGGACAGTGATGGGTTTGATGAGATTTATCATGTAATCGAGTTAGTTTTGTTAGGGTTTGATCCCTAGTATCCACTATGTTCTGAGATTGATGTTGCTATGACTTTGCTATGCTTAATGCTTGTCATTAGGGCCCGAGTGCCATGATTTCAGATCTGAACCTATTATGTTTTCATCAATATATGAGAGTTCTTGATCCTATCTTGCAAGTCTATACACTACAACAGGAACCCCCCTATAGCAACGCAATTTTCCATATCTAGAAGTCCATATATGCGTTGTTAGTGTCTTTATCAACGGTTTAGGATGCGTTTCCTTATCCGGCGTTGCTAGCGCATAATGCAACGCTTATATTATCGTTGGTAAATGGACCGTTGCAAGAATACAACGCATAAAACAGACTTGTGCAACACTTCTATGCGTTGGTGATTATTATATAGGAAACAAAATCCCAGGGCTTCGCAACAGAGGATTTTGAACGCTTCAAGTATTGGTTCATATATAATGTGAACAATATTAATTTTTATACATATTGCCAGCAATTAAATAAGTGCTTCACATAATGGTGATAACTATGAATTTCCAGAAAAGAAAAACAAGAGAATATACTCGCGGGAGGAAGAATCATATATTAGATAAAATTGTTGGATTACAATAGTGGATATTACACAAGGAAAATCATCCAAATGGATATATAATCAAAATATTTTCTTGACAACGAAACTTAAATTGAAAGCATCCATCAGCATCCCTACAACTTAACTAAAACACAATCAACAAACATCGTCCAACAGGAACATCATCCCTACAACTTAATTAAAATTGAAACCATCCGTCTTCATCATCATGAACAGGAACATCATCATCATTGTAGTATACTTGCCACACACACCCATAGAATCGTCCATTTATCTTTTGAATCTACAAACAAAAAAACAAAATGAACTGTTAACACACAATGCATGTCACAAGTACTGATAGAGACACGATATTAGTCACTTACAAAGGTTGACATGCAAAAACAAATCTGCATTACCAAGAGTTGCAGTTTTTGTGATGCTGTACCCAATCTTCAGTTTTCACAAGTTTCATATCGACATGCACTACCCAGAATTCATTAGTAATTTCAGCACCATCAAGTTCAAATTTAGGATCACAACTTACAATTGTAGCAAGAGCTATGTCTCTGTTATGGTTTTTTAGGCTCATTAAAAATACTTATGTTCCTTCCTGTTAGAGAAAATCAAAGTTACCATTGGCAGAATCATGTCAAGCAAAATAATTAATAGAAACGTGATATATAACAGAAAAGGTTGAGAGGCCAAGACATGTCGTGGTTGCATCTTTTCCTCTACTATATGTTAGTCTCATGATGTGCAACGGCTCTGAAATTTTATGAAGCCTTTCACTACAAACAAAGTAGTTTTGGTGATGAACGCTTAAAATAATTAAACTTCATATGATACCTTCAGTGTAGAACACAAAGATAGACATTTTTATTTGACTAGCAGTATGGTATAATAAACTTCATAATTCTGAGGCACCTACTGGAAGATACTGAAGTAGTATGTTTACCAAATTAGTACAGTAAAACATAATAGACAATAAAAAGAAGCTTTGAAGCATAAGATCCATCATAAATGAGGTACTCCCAGTACTGACCCAATGATTTTGCATGTAGTGCAGCGAGGACAGCAGGGTGGATCAACCATTAGTTCATATTTACCAGCAACTCTAACTAGCACAACTGAGCAGATAAATCAAAGGCAGTGACACTATTTAGAAAAGGAGAAGACACGGCAGAGAAAACAAGACTATAGTATCTTCGAACAAATAATTAGGATGTCTTGTTTGTAGATTACAAATACAAATCAGATAGATATATGGTGATATATTTAATTGGAAGTTGCAGGCATCCATAAAATAATATTGAATGTGGTCGAATAATTGAAGGACACTACAGATGAACCGTGCCTATTCAAGTGATATAGAAACAATTGGCATTATTTTCCTTTTTCTTTTTGCAATCCATCAGTACATGACCTCCTGATGAATCAGAAACATGGAAGTATATATAAAGTGGCCATAGGCTACAAATCTACTTCTCTTTTCCCCATGGTGTGTATTCTTCCTTGTAAAGAAAAAGCACATCAAGAGAATAAAGGAGTGAGACTACGGATGTAGGCAAGCATAGTATAAAGAGGAAGCACGAACCACAAAAGAAGCGTCTAGAATTTGGCAAACCAGCAAACAGAACCATGTAGGTATATGTAGTTAACAATAGGAGAAGGGGACATCAATCAAATTCCAAAAGCCAAGTGAATAAATGGAAAACACCCATGGTTTTGTATTCCTGGAACACAAACTAGTTCAGTTATCTTCAAAAATACAGAAGTCAGATAAGTTGTAATAGGTGTGGAATTTTATCTAACATGTTACTTGACTAAATAAGTACTACTTGTCTCAGCGTAGTTTTACAAGATTTGTTGCAGTGAACAATTTCTGTTCATAAATCATAAGTAAATCGCAAGATCTGCTTGCATAAAAAAATGATATGACATGCAGCTCACATAAACATCTATTTAAATGGCAAGCATAGCTCGTGGTAGATGTACTCAATAATATTTTTCAGAGTTTTGTGACAAGCAACAGTGATTGATTGCCAGATTACCTTCCATTCGCTCTTGAACTCCAACTGTAGTGGGGAGAAAGCCTTAATGCAGCTGAGTGCTAATGTCAGCAGATGCTGATGGATGATAATGCGGAGAACTGTGGATCAGAAGTCCTCAGATCCAACAAGTACTCAGCTTTGCCATGCTCTGCACCGATGTCCTTCTCCCACAGCGTCGCGGTGGCCTAGTCGACCGAGCTACGTAAAGCTGTCAAGCTGCTCCTCAGTTTGTAGTAGCAGAGAGCATAGAGATACTACAACTAAGCAATATGTGGACACTCAATACCATGACAGTCATGTATGAGTCTGGTTTTAAGTCATATACCTAGTGGATGAAGAACAAAAGGCACAAATCATAAGCTTAAGTAACTTCTTGGCTCGCCTGCCAAACAAACATACAGAAGCTTACCTCCATTAGACCGTGACCATGAACTCAGGTGCAGAAACAACTGCAGAATTTTCTTAAGCTCAAACGGATCTTCTCAGCTCTCAAGAGTCAAGACCATCATGCAGGAACACCGGATACACAAATCAAACTCTTTGGCTGACACCTTCTCTGCGTACCTAGGGCTCAAACATTTGTTCCTGCCATTCATGGGCTTGTTATAAAAAGAATAATTTCTCAAACTTGGTGGGCAGGCTTGAGCAGATTCATGGCCGTACCTTGGATTCACCAATGGTCGCAGGGGAGGGTGACGAGGGGCGGCGCGCCGGGATGCAGAGTCGCAGGGGAGTGGTGCTGACGGCGCGCCGGGACGGAGGAGACGACCATAGGGGAGTGGTGACGAGGGGCGGCGCACCGGGATGCAGTGTTGCAGGGGAGTGGTGCTGGCGGCCACCGGGATGGAGGACCACAGGGGAGTGAAGAGGGGCGGCGCGCCGGGATGCAAGTTGGTCACAGCCGCGAGGGGCGGCGGCCGGCGTGGGAGCGAATAGGTGAGGCTGGGGACAAAATGACCTAGGTTATTCATGAAAGCCAATTTGGGCCGGGCTATTACAAAAACGAGGCTGGGTAGTTGGGTAGTGCGTTGGGCTTTACTTGTACTACAATAGGGGGTCACGGGGTGCAACAGAACGACGCATATTGTGCAATGCTTATATGCGTATCTATGGTGAATTTTGCAACATAGAGTTAAAACGTTGTAGAATATGTGTTGCTTTATGCAGGGTATCCTTGTAGTGATAGTCACCTATTATGTGTTATGATCTGTTAACCCCAAAGTGACAATAATCGGGATACTTACCGGTGATGACTGTAGTTTGAGGAGTTCATGTATTCACTATGTGTTAATGCATTGGTCCGGTACTCTATTAAAAGGAGGCCTTAATATCCCTTAGTTTCCGCTAGGACCCCGCTGCCATGGGAGGGTAGGACAAAAGATGTCATGCAAGTTCTTTTCCATAAGCACGCATGACTATATTCGGAATACATGCCTACATTACATTGATGAATTGGAGCTAGTTCTTTGTCACCCTAGGTTATGACTGTTACATGATGAACCGCATCCGGCATAATTCTCTATCACCGATCCATTGCCTACGAGCTTTCCATATAATGTTCTTCGCTTATTTACTTTTCCGTTGCTATTGCTATCATCACTACAAAATACCAAAAACATTACTTTTGCTAGCGTTACCTTTTGTTATCGTTACCACTACTATCATATTACTTTGCTACTAAGCACTTTGCTGCATACGCTAAGTTTTCAGGTGTGGTTGAATTGACAACTCAGTTGCTAATACTTGAGAATATTCTTTGGCTCCCCTTGTGTCGAATCAATAAATTTGGGTTGAATACTCTACCCTCGAAAGCTGTTGCGATCCCCTATACTTGTGGGTTATGAGAGGGCAATCGGAACACAAAGTTTTCTAGAGCAAGGCCATTTGGAGGGCAAGAAAAAATAAGATTCAAGAATTCACGGGTAGCATTGGGGTAGTGCACTCCGATTTTGCCACCATGGGGAAACTTACAACGGAGTATTTTTTGTGATATTTTTTTTGCAAACACATCGCTAGATGCAACCCCAATAATTGACTTGGTGCAATCCTTGGTTACGGAAGAGGACAATATTAAGCTTTGTGCTCCTTTTACCGATAAGGAAATTTCGGACGCTATGTTTCAGATTGGGCCCTTGAAGGCACCGGGACCGGATGGGTTCCCTGCTAGGTTTTTCAAGCGGGATTGGAGTACCTGGAAGGATAGCGTGATTGCAGCAGTCAAAGATTTCTTTTGTTCGGATATCATGCCAGAGGGAGTAAATTCTACTTCCATTGTTCTTATTCCAAAAATTGCTAACCCTACAAAGTTGTTTGAATACAGGCCTATTAGCCTATGCAACGTGATTTACAAGGTCATTTCAAAATGCTCGGTGAACCATATGCAGCCACTTCTTGATGATTTAATCTCGGTGGAACAGAGTGCGTTTATTCCCGGCAGGATGATAACTGATAACGCTCTGGTGGATTTTGAGTGTCTCCACTATATTAAGCAAGAGAAGGATCTTACGAAGAGTTTCTGCGCTTACAAGCTCGATCTCTCTAAAGCTTATGATAGGGTGGACTGGGTTTACTTGAAGCAGGTGATGCAAAAGTTGGGTTTCTCTCAGCGATGGGTTGACTGGATAATGATGTGTGTCACATCGGTGAGGTATTCTGTTAAACTAAATGGAACTCTCTTGGATTCATTTGCACCATCCCAAGGGCTTCGGCAGGGGGACCCACTTTCACCATATCTATTTTTGTTTGTGGCAGATGGACTATCGGCAATTCTGAAAAATAAAGTGCAGACCGGTGTCATCTCACATGTTCGAATCTGTAGAAGGGTGCCAGGTATATCCCACTTATTATTTGCTGACGACACCATGTTGTTTTTTGAGGCCTCTGGAGCCCAAAAAGTGTAAAAGATGCACTAGATATGTATGGTTCAGCTACAGGCCAAAGTCTTAATTACAATAAGTGTTCAATTTTCTTTGGTGAGACTTGTCCTGCTGCTGTACAAGAGAAAGTCAGAGACGTGTTGAATGTTACCAGCTTGGTCTTCGAGAAATAATACTTGGGCCTTCCCACACTAGAGGGTCGCATGTCTAAGGGCAAGTTTCAGAATCTTCAAACCAGCCTTACTAAATGCCTTGTTCAATGGGGTGATGGTCACTTAGCCCAACCAGGAAGAGAGGTTTTGATCAAGTCAGTAGCCCAGGCGCTACCAACGTACATTATGGCCGTGTTCAAACTGCCCTACTCGATGTGCGACGACCTCACAAGGATGGTAAGGGATTTCTATTGGGGATCGGAAAAAGGCAAAAGGAAAGTTCATTGGAAATGTTGGGATCATTTGCTGCAGCCCAAGGATAGGGGTGGCATGGGTTTTCGGGATTTTCGTCTGTTCAATCAAGCCTTACTGGCTCGCCAAGCGTGGCGATTAATATCCAGACCGGACAGCCTATGTGCACAAGTTCTCAAAGCACGGTACTACCAGCACGGCAAGTTTGATACTGTCTTCACGGGTAATGCCTCGTCCTCATGGCAAGAAATTAGCCATGGTCTGGATTTGCTAAAGAAAGGATTAATATGGCATGTTGGGAATGACAGAAGCATAAGAGTGTGGCGTGATAATTGGATACCCCCGACCTTTTTTGTTTAGGCCCATCTCACGGCAAGGCGTGTGTCGTATGCGTTTCGTTTCTGACTTGTTGAACGATAATGGTTCATGGAAGGTTGAGCTTCTTTATCAATATTTTGTTGATGCGAATGTAGAAGAGATCCTAAAGATCAGGACTTCCCCAAGATTGGATGATGATTTCCTTACATGGGCACCTGAAAAACTTGGAATCTTCACAGTTAGGAGCGCCTACCATCTGGCGTTTGATGAGCTACACCGCGGGTCTGCGGCCTCCTCCAGTACAGCGCCGACGGGAGGTAGGAGTTGCTGGAAATTCATTTGGAACTGCGGCGCACCGCCAACGATCGCAAATTTTGCATGGCGAGTGGCAACGGATAGTCTGCCGACCTGGAAAAATAAGTGTAGGTCTCGAGCTCACTAGTATATGACTAGTGTGTGGGGTTGAGTCAGAAGACAATTTCCACCCTTTTGTGCAGTGTCAATATGGCTGGGACCTTTACAGATCAATGGAAAAACAATGGAGGTTGCCCAGTATGGATTCGATCATACCTACTGGCAAAGAATGGCTGCTGCATGTCCTAGCTTACTTGAGCGATCTTGAACGGTGCATGATGTTTGATACGTCCATTTTGCATCATGCTTTTATATCAATATTTATTGTATTATGGGATGTTATTTCACATTATGTCACAATACTTATGGCTACTCTCTCTTATTTTACAAGGTTTACATAAGGAGGGAGAATGCCGGCAGCTGGAATTCTGGGCTGGAAAAGGAGCAAATATTAGAGACCTATTCTGCACAACTCCAAAAGTCCTGAAACTCCACGGAACACCCTACAATAAATAATGAAAAATACTCGCCAAAGATGAAGACCAGGGGGCCCACACCCTTCTCACGAGGGTGGGGGGCGCCCCCCCCCTAGGGCGTGCCCCCCTGCCTCGTGGGCCCCCTGGTGGCTCTCCGATGACCATCTTCTCCTATATGAAGTCTTTCGTTGAGAAAAAAATAAGAAGCAACCTTTCGGGAGGAAACTCCGCCGCCACGAGGCGGAACCTTGGCGGATCCAATCTAGAGCTCCGGCAAAGCTGTTCTGCCGGGGAAACTTCCCTCCCGGAGGGGGAAATCATCGCTATCGTCATCACCAACGCTCCTCTCATCGGGAGAGGGCAATCTCCATCAACATCTTCATCAGCACCATCTCATCTCAAAACCCTAGTTCATCTCTTGTATCCGATTCTTGTCTTCAAGTCCGGGATTGGTGCTAGTAGGTTGCTAGTAGTGTTAATTACTCCTTGTAGTTGATGCTAGTTGGTTTAATCGGTGGAAGATCATATGTTCAGATCCTTTATGCATATTAATACCCCTCTGATTATGAACATGTTTATGCTTTGTGAGTAGTTACGTTTGTTCCTAAGGACAAGGGAGAAGTCTTGCTATTAGTAGTCATGTGAATTTGGTATTCGTTCGATATTTTGATGAGATGTATGTTGTCTAGCCTCTAGTGGTGTTATGTGAACGTCGACTACATAACACTTCACCATTATTTGGGCCTAGAGGAAGGCATTGGGAAGTAATAAGTAGATGATGGGTTGCTAGAGTGACAGAAGCTTAAACCCTAGTTTATAAGTTGCTTCGTAAGGGGCTGATTTGGATCCGTATGTTTCATGCTATGGTTAGGTTTACCTTAATACTTTTCTTGTAGTTGCGGATGCTTTCAGTAGAGGTTAATCATAAGTGGGATGCTTGTTCAAGTAATAACATCACCCAAGCACCGGTCCACCCACATATCAAATTATCAAAGTACCAAACGCGAATCATATGAACGTGATGAAAACTAGCTTGACGATATTCCCATGTGTCCTCGGGAGCGCTTTTCCTTATATAAGAGTTTGTCCAGGCTTGTCCTTTGCTACAAAAAGGATTGGGCCACCTTGCTGCACTTTATTTACTTTTGTTACTTTTTGCTCGTTACATATTATCTCATTACAAAACTATCTATTACCACTTATTTCAGTACTTGTAGAGAATACCTTGTTGAAAACCGTTTATCATTTCCTTCTGCTCCTCGTTGGGTTCGACACTCTTACTTATCAAAAGGACTACGATAGATCCCCTATACTTGTGGGTCATCAAGACTCTTTTCTGGCGCCGTTGCCGGGGAGCGAAGCGCCTTTGGTAGGTGGAATTTGGTAAGGAAAAGTTATATAGTGTGCTAAAATTTACTGTCACTTGTTACTATGGAAAGTAATCCTCTGAGGGGCTTGTTCGGGGTATCTTCACCCCGACCAGTAGAGCAAAGAGTTGCTCCTCAACCTACCGAACCTATTGAAAATGAAATTCCTTATGAGTATCCTTTGAGTATAATAGAAAAACTGCTAGCTAATCCTTTTATAGGAGATGGAACAAAGCATCCTGATGAACACCTAATATATGTGGATGAAGTTTGTGGATTATTTAAGCTTGCAGGTATTTCCGATGATATTGCTAAGAAGAAGGTCTTCCCTTTATCTTTGAAGGGAGACGCATTGACATGGTATAGGCTATGTGATGATATGGGATCATGGAACTATAGAAGATTGAAATTGGAATTTCATCAAAAGTATTACCCTATGCATCTTGTTCATCGTGATCGCAATTATATATATAATTTTTGGCCTCGTGAAGGAGAAAGCATCGCTCAAGCTTGGGGGAGGCTTAAATCAATGTTATATTCATGCCCCAATCATGAGCTTCCAAGAGAAACAATTCTTCAAAACTTTTATGCTCGGCTTTCTGATAACAATCGCACCATGCTTGATACTTCTTGTGTTGGGTCTTTTATGATGAAGACTATTGAATTCAAATGGAATTTATTGGATAGAATTAAACGCAACTCTGAAGATTGGGACCTCGACAATGGTAAGGAGTCAGGTATGGCACCTAAGTTTGATTGTGTTAAATCTTTCATGGATACCGATGTTTTCCGTAAGTTTAGCACTAAATATGGACTTGATTCTGAGATAGTAGCTTCTTTCTGTGAATCTTTTGCTACTTGTGTTGATCTCCCTTAGGAGAAGTGGTTTAAATATCATCCTCCCATAGAAGTAAAAGTAGCTGCACCTATTAAAGTTGAAGAAAAGACTGTCACTTATAATGATCCTATTGTTCCTACTTCTTATGTTGAGAAACCACCTTTCCCTGCTAGGATAAAGGATCATGCTAAAGCTTCAACTGTAGTTCATAAAAGCAATATTAAAACATATACACCTCCTGAGCAAGTTAAAGTTGAACCTAATATTGCTATTGTTAAAGAGCTCTTGTCTGATAATATTGATGGGCATGTTATTTAGTTCTGCGGTGAAACTGCTAGAATTGCTAAACCTTGTGCTAAAGATAAACATAGACCTGTGGTAGGCGTGCCTGTTATTTCTGTTAAAATAGGAGATAATTGTTATCATGGCTTATGTGATAGGTGCTAGTGCTAGTGTTATACCTTATGACTTGTATAAAGAAATCAAGCATGAAATTGCACCTGCTGAGTTAGAAGATATTGATGTCACAATTAAATTTGCTAATGGAGATACTATTTCAGCAATGGGAATTGTTAGAGATGTTGAAGTCTTATGCGGGAAAACTAAATATCCTGCTGATTTTCTTGTTCTTAGTTCTCCACAAGATAGCTTTTGTCCCATTATATTTGGTAGACCCTTCTTGCATACAGTTAATGCTAGGATAGACTGCGAAAAGAATGTTGTTACTATTGGCTTGGATGATATGACTCATGAATTTAATTTCTCTAAATTTAGTAAACAACACCGTGAAGAAGAATTTCCTAGTAAGGATGAAATTATTGGTCTTGCTTCTATTGCCGTACCTCCTAATGATCCTTTAGACCAATATTTGCTAGACCATGAGAATGATATGTTTATGAATGAAAGAAGGGAAATAGATGAAGTATTCTTTAAACAAGAACCTATGCTAAAACACAATTTTCCTGTTGAAATCCTAGGGGATCCTCCTCCACCTAAGGGTGATCCCGTGTTTGAGCTTAAATCGTTGCCTGATAATCTTAAATATGCTTATCTTGATGAAAAGAAGATATATCATGTTATTATTAGTTCTAACCTTTCAGAGCATGAAGAAGAAAGATTATTGAAAACTCTGAAGAAGCACCGTACTGCTATTGGATATACTCTTGATGATCTTAAGGGCATTAGTCCCACTCTATGTCAACATAAAATAAATTTGGAAGCAGATGCCAAACCAGTTTGTGATCCTCAACGACATCTGAATCCTAAAATGAAAGAAGTGATAAGAAAAGAAATACTAAAGCTTCTTGAGGCAGGTATAACCTATCCCGTTGCTGATAGTCAGTGGGTAAGTCATGTCCATTGTGTCCCTAACAAGGGATGTATTACTGTCATTCCTAATGATAAAGATGAATTGATTCCTCAGAGAATTATTACAGGTTATAGGATGGTAATTGATTTCCGCAAAGTAAATAAGGACACTAAAAAAGATCATTACCCCATTCCTTTTATCGATCAAATGCTAGAAAGATTATGCAAACATACACATTACTGCTTTCTAGATGGTTATTCTGGTTTCTCTCAAATACCTGTGTCGGCTAAAGATCAATCAAAGACTACTTTTACATGCCCTTTTGGTACTTTTGCTTATAGACGTATGCCTTTTGGTTTATGTAATGCACCTGCTACCTTTCAAAGATGCATGATGTCTATATTCTCTGACTTTTGTGAAAAGATTTGTGAGGTTTTCATGGACGACTTTTCCGTCTATGGATCTTCTTTTGATGATTTCTTGAGCAATCTTGATCGAGTTTTGCAGAGATGTGAAGAAACTAATCTTGTCTTGAATTGGGAAAAGTGCCACTTTATGGTTAATGAAGGTATTGTCTTGGGGCATAAAGTTTCTGAAATAGGTATTGAAGTTGATAAAGCCAAGGTTGATGCTATTGAAAAGATGCCATGTCCCAAGGACATCAAAGGTATAAGAAGTTTCCTTGGTCACGCCGGATTTTATAGGAGGTTCATCAAGGACTTCTCAAAAATTTCTCGGCCTCTGACTAATTTATTACAAAAAGATATACCATTTGTCTTTGATGATGATTGTGTAGAAGCATTTGAAATACTTAAGAAAGCATTAGTCTCTGCACCTATTGTTCAGCCACCTGATTGGAATTTACCCTTTGAAAGTATGTGTGATGCTAGTGATTATGTTGTAGGTGCTGTTCTAGGGCAAAAAGTTGATAAGAAACTAAATGTTATCCATTATTCTAGTAAGACTCTAGACAATGCTCAAAGAAATTATGCTTCTACTGAAAAAGAACTTTTAGCAGTTGTATTTGCTTGTGATAAGTTCAGACCTTATATTGTTGATTCTAAAGTAACTATCCACAATGATCATGCTGCTATTAAATATCTTATGGAAAAGAAAGATGCTAAACCTAGACTTATTAGATGGTTTCTCTTGCTACAAGAATTTGATTTGCATATTGTTGATAGAAAAGGAGTCGAGAACCCCGTTGCAGACAACTTATCTAGGTTAGAGAATGTTCTTGATGACCCACTACCTATTGATGATAGCTTTCCTGATGAACAATTAAATGTCATAAGTACTTCTTGTAGTACCCCTTGGTATGTTGATTATGCTAATTACATAGTTGCTAAATTTATACCACCTAGCTTCACATACCAACAAAAGAAAAAGTTCTTCTATGATTTGAGACATTACTTTTGGGATGACCCACATCTTTATAAAGAAGGAGTAGATGGTGTTATTAGATGTTGTGTACCTGAGCATGAACAGGAACAGATCCTACGCAAGTGCCACTCCAAAACTTATGGAGGACACCATGCGGGAGATAGAACTGCACATAAGGTATTGCAATCCGATTTTTATTGGCCTACTCTCTTCAAGGATGCCCGTAAGTTTGTCCTATCTTGTGATGAATGTCAAAGAATTGGTAATATTAGTAGACGTCAAGAAATGCCTATGAACTATTCACTCGTTATTGAACCGTTTGATGTTTGGGGCTTTGATTATATGGGACCTTTTCCTGCCTCTAATGGATATACACATATTTTAGTTGCTGTTGATTACATTACTAAGTGGGTAGAAGCTATTCCAACTAGTAGTGCTGATCATAACACTTCTATTAAAATGCTTAAAGAAGTTATTTTTCCGAGGTTTGGAGTCCCTAGATATTTAATGACTGATGGTGGTTCACATTTTATTCATGGTGCTTTCCGTAAAATGCTTGCTAAATATGACGTCAATCATAGAATTGCATCTCCGTATCAACAACAGTCTAGTGGTCAAGTAGAATTGAGTAATAGAGAAATCAAATTAATTTTGCAAAAGACTGTCAATAGGTCTACAAATAATTCGTCCAAGAAACTTGATGATGCATTATGGGCCTATAGAACTGCATATAAAAATCCTATGGGTATGTCTCCGTATAAAATGGTTTATGGAAAAGCATGTCACTTACCTCTCGAACTAGAACATAAGGCATATTGGGCTATTAAAGAGATCAACTATGATTTCAAACTTGCCGGTGAAAAGAGGTTATTCGATATTAGCTCACTTGATGAATGGAGAACCCAAGCTTATGAAAATGCCAAGTTGTTTAAAGAAAAGGTTAAAAGATGACATGACAAAAGGATACAAAAGCGTGAGTTTAATGTAGATGATTATGTATTGCTATACAACTCTCGTTTAAGATTTTTTGCAGGGAAACTTCTCTCTAAATGGGAAGGCCCCTATGTTATCGAGGAGGTCTATCGTTCCAGTGCCATAAAAATCAACAACTTCGAAGGCACAAATCCGAAGGTGGTAAACGGTCAAAGGATCAAACATTATATCTTAGGTAATCCCATAAATGTTGAAACCAATATTATTGAAACCATAACCCTGGAGGAATACATAAGGGACACTTTCCAAAATGTTTCAGACTCTGAAAAGGAATAGGTATGTGGTACGGTAAGTAAACCGACTCCAAAACAATTTTAAGGCAATATTTCTCCGTTTTGGAATATTTAGAAAAATAGAAAATTAAGTAGCAGTCCGGGAAGGACACGAGGGCCACACGAGGGTGGAGGGCGCCCCCCCTAGGGCGCGCCCCCCTACCTCGTGATCTCCTCGTGTGCCTTCCGGACTCCGTTTTCTTGCACGATACGTATTTTGGTCGATAAAAATTCATTATATAATCTCCCGGGGGTTTGGACTCCCGTATCACGCAAAAATCTCCTGTTTTTGTTTCGAGCTATTTTTCTGATAGATCTAGATTATCATGACGTCCCCAAGTGCTTCCAAGGACAAGTTCTTCGAGAAGGTCATCAACCCTTACCTAGCGGAGGTGCTGCGACACCCTCAAACCATTGAGATGCGTGATGGGTTGCTGCACATCCGCGATGCTGAGGGACCCAAGGGAATCAGAAGCATGGAGACGAGGCTCGAAGCAATGGAGCAACAAGTTTTCAAGTGCCAGGGGATGGTGGAGCGTGGAATCAACGCTAGCCACATGATGCTCGCTGAGTTCACTAACAACTACAAGCCGGATGCCAAGAACACCGAGGAGGCCATCTTCAAGCTACATGAGAAGATCGAGCACCTCCAAGCCCAAATCTATGACCTGCAAAACCAAAACTGTGAGTATGAATATAGATTCAAAATAATGAGTTTGGCTGCAGATTTGAGGATTCCGGAGACTCGATCATATTTCTATGATGGTGAACCTATGCCTTGGAAGATGGGTGACAAGCACGCATCATCAACAACACCTCCACCGTCTCCTCCAACAAAGAAGAATTGAGTATCTGGGTATGGGCACTCCACTTGGCAACTGCCAAGCTTGGGGGAGTGCCCCGGTATTGTATCACCATCACTTTTATCTTTACCGTTTTCCTTAGTTTGATCTTATTAGTAGTATTTTGATCTAGTAGAATAAAGTTTGTGGCATGATCTAGTTGTGAGTTTTGCTTTATTATCCTTCTATGTAATCGAGTCCATGAGCTATATAATAAAGATTAGTGTTGAGTCAAGGGCTTGATTATTTTGCCATGATCCTAAGTGAATAAAAGAAAAGAGAAAGAAATAAAAAGAAACAAAGAGATCATATGGATTTCATGGAGAGTAATGAGCTCACATAGAAAAAATATGATGAGTAAAAGTTTTTGAGAGTTGACAAGCATAGTTTTGGTCATCGTTGCAATTAATAGGAAGTAATAAAGAAAGAGAGGTCCTCACATATAGATATACTATCTTGGGCATCTTTTATGATTGTGAGCACTCATAAAAATATGACATGCTAAAGAGTTGACATTGGACAAGGAAGACAACGTAATGGGTTATGTTTTCTTACATCTGAGATAAATTATATTGTCTTGGATCCTCCAACATGTTGAGCTTGCCTTTCCCCCTCATGCTAGCCAAATTCTCAGCACCAAGTAGAGATACTACTTGTGCTTCCAAATACCCTTAAACCAGTTTTGCCATGAGAGTTCACCATACCTACATATGGATTGAGTAAGATCCTTCAAGTAAGTTGTCATCGGTGCAAAGCAATAAAAATTGCTCTCTAAAAATGTATGATTGATTGGTGTGGGAGAAATAAGCTTTATACGATCTTGTGATGTGGAAGTAATAAAAGCGACAGACTGCATAATAAAGGTTCATATCACAAGGGGCAATATAAAGTGATGTTCTTTCGCATTAAGATTTTGTGCATCCAACCATAAAAGCGCATGGCAACCTCTGCTTCCCCCTGCGAAGGGCCTATCTTTTATCATTATCTTCTACCTTATGCAAGAGTCATGGTGATTTTCACCCTTCCTTTTTACACTTTATCTTTTGGCAAGCACAGTATGTTGGAAAGATCATGGTATATATGGCTAATTGGATGTGAGTTTTCATGAACTATTACTGTTGACATTACCCTTGAGGTAAAATGTTGGGAGGCAAGACTATAAGCCCCTATCTTTCTCTGTGTCTGATTAAGACTCCATACCCATAAGTATTGCGCGAGTGTCAGCAATTGTGAAAGATTATATGATAGTTGAGTATGTGGACTTGCTGAAAAGCTCTTATACATTGACTCTTTCCTATGTTATGATAAATTGCAATTGCTTCAATGACCGAGATTGTAGTTTGTTAGTTTTCAATGAAGTTTACGATTCATACTTGATATTGTGATTGAATTATTACTCTAGCATTAGAGATCATATGACAAAAATTATATAAGTTGCTGTTAATAGAATGATCATGATGCCCTCATGTCCGTATTTTATTTTTATCGACACCTTCATCTCTAAACATGTGGACATATTTTTCGATTTCGTCTTTTCGCTTGAGGACAAGCGAGGTCTAAGCTAGGGGGAGTTGATACATCCATTTTGCATCATGCTTTTATATCAACATTTATTGCATTATGGGCTGTTATTTCACATTATGTCACAATACTTATGGCTACTCTCTCTTATTTTACAAGGTTTACATAAGGAGGGAGAATGCCGGCAGCTGGAATTTTGGGCTGGAAAAGAAGCAAATATTAGAGACCTATTCTGCACAACTCCAAAAGTCCCGAAACTCCACGGAACACCCTACAATAAATAATGAAAAATCCTCGCCAAAGATGAAGACCAGGGGGCCCACACCCTTCTCACGAGGGTGGGGGCGCCCCCCCCTAGGGCGCGCCACCTACCTCGTGGGCCCCCTGGTGGCTCTCCGATGACCATCTTGTCCTATATGAAGTCTTTCATCGAGAAAAAAATAAGAAGCAACCTTTCGGGACGAAACTCCGCCGCCACGAGGCGGATCCAATCTAGAGCTCCGGCAGAGCTGTTCTGCCGGGGAAACTTCCCTCCCGGAGGGGGAAATCATCGCCATCGTCATCACCAACACTCCTCTCATCGGGAGAGGGCAATCTCCATCAACATCTTCATCAGCACCATCTCATCTCAAAACCCTAGTTCATCTCTTGTATCCGATTCTTGTCTTCAAGTCCGGGATTGGTGCTAGTAGGTTGCTAGTAGTGTTAATTACTCCTTGTAGTTGATGCTAGTTGGTTTAATCGGTGGAAGATCATATGTTCAGATCCTTTATGCATATTAATACCCCTCTGATTATGAACATGTTTATGCTTTATGAGTAGTTACGTTTGTTCTTGAGGACAAGGGAGAAGTCTTGCTATTAGTAGTCATGTGAATTTGGTATTCGTTCGATATTTTAATGAGATGTATGTTGTCTAGCCTCTAGTGGTCTTATGTGAACGTCGACTACATAACACTTCACCATTATTTGGGCCTAGAGGAAGGAATTGGGAAGTAATAAGTAGATGATGGGTTGCTAGAGTGATAGAAGCTTAAACCCTATTTTATGCATTGCTTCGTAAGGGGCTGATTTGGATCCATATGTTTCATGCTATGGTTAGGTTTACCTTAATACTTTTGTTGTAGTTGCGGATGCTTGCAATAGAGGTTAATCATAAGTGGGATACTTGTTCAAGTAAGGACAACACCCAAGCACCGGTCCACCCACATATCAAATTATCAAAGTACCAAACGCAAATCATATGAACATGATGATAACTAGCTTGACGATATTCCCATGTGTCCTCGGGAGCGCTTTTCCTTATATAAGAGTTTGTCCAGGCTTGTCCTTTGCTACAAAAAGGATTGGGCCACCTTGCTGCACTTTATTTACTTTTGTTACTTGTTGCTCGTTACAAATTATCTCATTACAAAACTACCTGTTACCACTTATTTCAGTACTTGCAGAGAATACCTTGCTGAAAACCGTTTATCATTTCCTTCTGCTCCTCGTTGGATTCGACACTCTTACTTATCGAAAGGACTACGATACATCCCCTATACTTGTGGGTCATCAATGTTGACGATCTTCTGGAGATGCTGGTATGCCCGGAATGAGCTAGTACACTCAAAACCTGCCCCACCAATGGAGGTATCCATCAGGTTCTTGCAAAGTTACATGGAGTCTTTGGTGGCAGTAAAATCGAACTTGCATTGTGACTCGGCAAAGGGGAAGTCTGCTATCTCTATGGACGGTGCTACTAACTATACAAGAGAAGTTGTTGTTGCATCGCCAAGATGGTCTAGGCCGGTGAACGGATGGGTGAAACTCAATACAGATGGGTCTTTTATTTCGAGTGACACAGCTGGAGCAGGGGTGATTCTGAGGGGCTCGGATGGACAGATTATATTCTCGACGTGTGATAACCCACAAGTATAGGGGATCGCAACAGCTTTCGAGGGTAGAGTATTCAACCCAAATTTATTGATTCGACACAAGGGGAGCCAAAGAATATTCTCAAGTATTAGCAACTGAGTTGTCAATTCAACCACACCTGAAAACTTAGTGTATGCAGCAAAGTGCTTAGTAGCAAAGTAATATGATAGTAGTGGTAACGATAACAAAAGGTAACGATAGCAAAAGTAATGTTTTTGGTATTTTGTAGTGATGATAGCAATAGCAACGGAAAAGTAAATAAGCGAAGAACAATATATGGAAAGCTCGTAGGCAATGGATCGGTGATAGAGAATTATGCCGGATGTGGTTCATCATGTAACAGTCATAACCTAGGGTGACAAAGAACTAGCTCCAATTCATCAATGTAATGTAGGCATGTATTCCGAATATAGTCATACATGCTTATGAAAAAGAACTTGCATGACATCTTTTGTCCTACCCTCCCGTGGCAGCGGGGTCCTAGTGGAAACTAAGGGATATTAAGGCCTCCTTAATAGAGTACCGGACCAAAGCATTAACACATAGTGAATACATGAACTCCTCAAACTACGGTCATCACCGGGAGTGGTCCCGATTATTGTCACTTCGGGGTTGCCGGATCATAACACATAGTAGGTGACTATAGACTTGCAAGATAGGATCAAGAACTCTCATATATTGATGAAAACATAATAGGTTCAGATCTGAAATCATGGCACTCGGGCCCTAGTGACAAGCATTAAGCATAGCAAAGTCATAGCAACATCAATCGTAGAAATTAGTGGATACTAGGGATCAAACCCTAACAAAACTAACTCGATTACATGATAAATCTCATCCAACCCATCACCGTCCAGCAAGCCTATGATGGAATTACTCACGCACGACGATGAGCATCATGAAATTGGTGATGGAGGATGGTTGAAGATGACGATGGCGACAGATTCCCCTCTCTGGAGCCCCGAACGGACTCCAGATCAGCCCTCCCAAGAGAGTTTAGGGCTTGGCGGTGGCTCCATATCGTAAAACGCGATGAATCCTTCTTCTTTATTTTTTTCTCCCCGAACACGAATATATGAAGTCAAGGTTGAGGTCGGTGGAGCTCCAGGGGGCCCACGAGGTAGGGGGGCACGCCCAGGGGGGCAGGCGTGCCCCCCACCCTCGTGGCTAGGGTGTGGGCCCCCTAGCCTTGATTCTTTGCCAGTATTTTTTATTATTTCCAAAAATACTCTCTGTGGAGTTTCAGGTCATTCCGAGAACATTTGTTTCTTCCCATAAATAACACCATGGCAATTCTGCTGAAAACAGCGTCAGTCCGGGTTAGTTCCATTCAAATCATGCAAGTTAGAGTCCAAAACAAGGGCAAAAGTGTTTGGAAAAGTAGATACGACAGAGACGTATCAGCGTGCAGGGGTCTGTTCTCATGCAGAGATGCTTTGGAGGTTGAACTATGCGCATGCATGGAGGGGCTCTCCTATGCTATACATCGATTAGATTTGCCTATTACAGTCGAGATGGATTCTCTTGTGGCGGTGTCTATGATCACATGTGACGGTATTGACCGTTCTGCTTATGCTTTTCTAGTAAAGGAGATTGGATATCTTCTTAGTCTTTGTCAATCTTGTATTACTCATGTCTCACGGTCGAAAAATAAGGCCAACGACAGTTTAGCTGCTTTTGATAGAGCTCAAGGTAGAACCATGACTGGATTGATTCGGCTTCTCCGGAGGTGTTGGAGCTGGCTGCGATGGATTGTATTGATTTTAATTGAGTAATACAAGTTTTGAACCCGCAAAATAAAGCATCCGACGACGCACCTAGTACCTCGCATGATCTTCCTTGAAAGATCTGCAAAGGAAAAAATAGCATGATAAGTATCACTAGTAATAACCATGAGCACAAAAAAGTAAGAGCATCTCTAGCAGATCTGGTATACCCCATCCCACACAAATCAGTTTAAAGGATACCGTAAAAATGCTTTTTTTTGCATTTTTACAGTATGACTTTTGTTTCGCCAAAAAAGTTCCTGCAAAATATTCCATTGTCCCGGCAAAATTGCACAACCCCCCCCTAAAAACATTCATTCAATTACATTTGGATCCGTATCGACCGCTCCCACCACGAGGATCTCGTCAAGGACAGGAGAAGTGCGCGTGTTGTCGGTGACGACGCCACCGTGGAGCACGAGGACCGTACGAGGGCGGACGCGAGGAGCAAGCGACAACAGCTACCTCGCGGCGGTGGCGGCGGCAACGAGCGAGAGCGGCTGCTTGCTAGCCAGCTCGCTCGCGACGCCGCGGTAGCTAGGTAGCTAGCTCGCAGGTGGCGGCGTCTGTAGCAGTAGCTAGCTAGCTAGCGTATCTCGCGGCCGTATCTTAGGGCGCCCGCGTGGGGCCGCACCTTGTGGGGCGGCGGCAGATCGGCGGAAGCTTGGGGGAGCGGCGGTTAGAGTTTGGTGGTCGCCGGCGTAGAGGCATTCCGGCAAGGTCGCGTTCTGGGAAGACCGTGGCGGGAGCCAAAAGTTCCCTCCCACCAACCTTTTTATTTTTATTTTTGAGGTCCTGCAAAAAATGTCCTCAGTCCCCTAGATATGAAGGAAATGACCTCATGGATTTGGAATCCTATTAAAAAATCAGAATGGCGGAATTTGAGGAATCTATTCGAGCTGGGTTACAGACTCCATCCCACAAACCGACGGTTATTTTGGCCAACCATGCAGAATTGTTCAAAGATGAAATAGTTTCTTTTGCTCAAACATTTTTCTCTCCAAAAGGAGGACATGCATGACATCACTGCTTACTTGTGACTAGATCGGCACGGTGAGCTCATCACAATTATTGCTCACACATCTTGCACGAGAGCTTTGGTCGGAAATGACAGAGCGCACATGGCCATGGCCACCTTTGGTGACAAACCCATGTGAATGTGATGGAGAGACGCAGAGAGAGTAAATATCACGCCGTTGCCTGCTTTTACTGCCCGCTGCTCCCCCCACCCACCCCCCCAACCCATGTGAATGTGATGGAGAGACACAGAGAGAGTAAATATCACGCCGTTACCTGCTTTTACTGCCCCCAAAGTAAGAGCATCTCTAGCAGATCTGGTATACCCCATCCCACACAAATCAGTTTAAAGGATACCGTAAAAATGCTTTTTTGCATTTTTACAGTATGACTTTTGTTTCGCCAAAAAAGTTCCTGCAAAATATTCCATTGTCCCGGCAAAATTGCACAAACCCCCCCTAAAAACGTTCGTTCAATTACATTTGGATCCGTATCGACCGCTCCCACCGCGAGGATCTCGTCAAGGACAGGAGAAGTGCGCGTGTTGTCGGTGACGACGCCACCGTGGAGCACGAGGAGGACCGTACGAGGGCGGACGCGAGGAGCAGGCGACAACAGCTACCTCGCGGCGGTGGCGGCGGCAACGAGCGAGAGCGGCTGCTTGCTAGCTAGCTCGCTCGCTCGCTCGCGACGCTGCGGTAGCTAGGTAGCTAGCTCGCAGGTGGCGGCATCTGTAGCAGTAGCTAGCTAGCTAGCGTATCTCGCGGCCGTATCTCAGGGCGCCCGCGTGGGGCCGCACCTTGTGGGGCGGCGGCAGATCGGCGGAAGCTTGGCGGAGCGGCGGTTAGGGTTCGGTGGTCGCCGGTGTCGAGGCATTCCGGCAAGGTCGCGTTCTGGGAAGACCGTGGCGGGAGCCAAAAGTTCCCTCCCACCAACCTTTTTATTTTTATTTTTGAGGTCCTGCAAAAAATGTCCTCAGTCCCCTAGATATGAAGGAAATGACCTCATGGATTTGGAATCCTATTAAAAATCAGAATGGCGGAATTTGAGGAATCTATTTGAGCTGGGTTACCGACTCCATCCCACAAACCGACGGTTATTTTGGCCAACCATGCAGAATTGTTTAAAGATGAACTAGTTTCTTTTGCTCAAACATTTTTCTCTCCAAAAGGAGGACATGCATGACATCACTGCTTACTTGTGACTAGATCGGCACGGTGAGCTCATCACAATTATTGCTCACACGTCTTGCACGAGAGCTTTGGTCGGAAATGACAGAGCGCACATGGCCATGGCCACCTTTGGTGACAAACCCATGTGAATATGATGGAGAGACACAGAGAGAGTAAATATCACGTCGTTGCCTGCTTTTACTGCCCGCTGCTCCCCCCACCCCCCAACCCATGTGAATGTGATGGGGAGACGCAGAGAGAGTAAATATCACGCCGTTGCCTGCTTTTACCGCCCCCGCCCCCGCCCCCGCCCCCCCCCCCCCCCCCCCCCCCCGCGCCCAGCACACAGCCCCCCTCCTCCGGCCGGCGCCTCCACTCCCCCACCCCCTCCAGCTCCCATCCGCCATCGTCTCCACTCCAACACCCTCTCCAGCCCCACTCCATCGCCGAGTTTTCTCATCTCCCCCGCCCCCTCCAGATCCGGCCACCAACTCTGCCACCCATCTCCACCAACAGTGTTTGACGTACAAGAACTGTCCAAGCGAAACGAAAGCCACCGTTCGAGCCATGGACCTCGCCACGGCGGCCTTGCGCTCCCTCCTCCCCAAGCTGGCCGAGCTCATCCACGGAGAATACAAGCTGCAGAAGGGCGTGAAGAAAGATGTGCAATTTCTAGAGAGGGAGATGACGAGCATAGACGCCGCCCTCCGCAAAGTGGCCATGGTGCCGCATGACAAGCTCGACGACAACTCCAAGATCTGGGCCAATCAAGTCAGGGAGCTGTCGTACGAGATGGAGGATGTCGTTGAAAGCTTCCTGGTGGGCGTCCAGGGCTTCGAGCCCGCCGCTAACCCTGACGGCTTCAAAGGGTTCGTGAAGAAGGTGGCTAACCTGTTCACGAAAGGCAAGGCGCGCCACCAGATCGCCAATGCAATCAAAAGCATCAAGGACCAGGTCCAGGAGGTGGCGGATCGACGTGACAGGTATAGGATTGATGATCTTCAGGCAAGTCTAGCTGCTACAACCATGGTTGATCCTCGTCTGATGGCTCAGTTCAAAGATCACAAAGAGCTTGTTGGCATCGAGGGGCCAAGAGATGAGCTAATCAAGAGGCTGGTAGATGAAGATGATTGTGAGTCCAAGCAGCAGCTGAAGATACTCTCGATCTTCGGATTTGGAGGAGTTGGCAAGACAACTCTTGCCAGAGCAGTTTACGACAAGATACAAGCACAATTCGTATGCAAGCCTTTTTTTTCGGTGGGTCAAAATCCCAACCTGAAGAATGTTCTCATAGGTATTCTCCTCCGACTTGACAAAGACACTTGTTCCAATCCGACAATGTTAGATGATGTGCTGCTCATTGAAAAACTCTGAGGGCTGCTTGCGAACAAGAGGTACCACTACCATCCTAATTTGCATGCTGTGAGGGATTTTCCTCATTGCAAATGCATATTTACTATATAGTTTAATTTTTAGCAGCCATAATAAAAAGTGAGGCCGAAATTGGTGCTCCACTTTCTTGCAGATTTTCACATCAGTTAGGATTCAGACTATCGGCATACACTTACGTGTTATAAGAAAATTTTCATTCCATTTATCTACACCTAATTTGAAAAATGCATGTTTACTATAGTATCCTTTAAGCGGCCGTGATAAAGAGGTGAGGCAGACATGGGTGCTTCATTTTCCTGCAGATGTTTCACATCAATTAGATTTAGATTGCATCTGCATGTTCTTACATGTTTTAAGCAAATTTTACCCGATTTACCTACGTCAAATGTTCTTGGCAATTATCTGCACCTAATAGGAATAAATGTTAATTCAGAATAAAAAAAATAGATGCTTTATATAAACTCTAATAGAATGGATTGAATCAAACCCTTGCATGTATTTTGATACGTACTATTTTCCATTCATCATTAATCATTTACTTATGTCTCAGTTGTCCCAAAGCACCTTGTCGATCGTGAATTGAATAATGCCATTTTCGATTCTTGGTTGAGATGCTTGCCATATTCTTCTATTTCTAGGACGACACTTTAGATATAGTTTTACTAATCAATGAACCTCATGCTGCCATGTCAATAGGTACCTCATCATCATTGATGATATATGGGATATGAGTTCATGGGATATAATGAAATGTGCTTTTATTGATAGCAAGTGTGAAAGCAGGGTAATCATAACTACTCGTATCTTTGAAGTGGCGAAAGAGGCAAGTGATATTTACAAGCAAGAACCTCTTTCTCCTGGTAGATCGAAGGAATTGTTCTGTATGAGATTATCTATTGGCAAAAGCAAAAGCCCTTATCATGAATCGGTTAAGATATCTGACAAGATATTGCAGAAATGTGGTGGCATACCGCTAGCTATCATTACAATAGCTAGCTTGTTGGCTAGTAAACCAGTAACAGATTGGCCTGGGGTCTATGACTCTATTGGTTTTGGGAATGAAGATAACAAAGAAGTAGATACCACAAGAAAGATATTGCTATATAGCTACTATGATCTTCCATATTATCCACGGCTTTGCCTATTGCACCTAGGTATATACCCCGAAGATTTTGAGATCAGAAAAGACAATTTAATTTGGAAGTGGGTGGCTGAAGGATATGTGCATGAGGAACCAGGAAAAGGATTATTTGAGGTTGGAGAGAGATACTTCAACTTGCTCATAGATAGAAGTATGATCCAGGCAGTAGAGAAGCCATATTACAGCATAATATATGCTTGTCATGTGCATGATTTGGTGCTTGATATGATTCATTTTCTATCAGAAGACGAAGGTTTTGTTACTGCATCGAACAGTAACAGGACATCTCCGTGCATCACTGCTCGTAGGTTAGCCATAAATAGTGAAGCCATAGAGCAGAATGGATATGTGGATAACTCGAGCATGCAGCAAGTGAGGTCATATAATGCCACCATGTGTCAATTTAGTATGTTGCCATTGCTTTCAAACTTTAAAGCTCTGCGTGTGTTGGCTTTAGAAGAGTGCACTTTCATGGGAAGTGAGCAATTCTCTATGAAGCCGGAAGATTCTCCTTATCATCTTAAGCATCTTGGTAGGCTGATTCACATAAGGTACCTTGGGATATCGGACCAGCTTGAGAGCTTAGAGGTCCCTAAAGAAATTGGGGACCTAAGGTTTTTGCAGGTACTGGACTTGGGCAGAAGTGGCATAAAAAACTGCCTCAAAGTATTGGTCGGCTAACACAATTGAAGTGCCTGCTCTTTGGCGGTTCTAGCATGGGGGTGTTGGACTGGACGAATCTAACATCTCTGGAAGCGCTACAGTTGCACCATGTCTCTCCAGGCTTTCTGAAAGATCTGGGCAAGCTGAAGGAGCTGAGAAAGCTGAACTTACACTTTGAAGAGCACACCAATATGTTGTTCAAAGATTTGATGGGATGTCTTGTCAATCTGCAAAAACTTCAAGTCAGAACGGTTGATTGTTTGGAGCAATGGTGTCCTGAGCTGTGGTCTGATTATGCTGGCTCTGTGGACCTTGGGCACCTCCGTCATCTGACAGTGCATGGCCTGCTTCCTGTGCTTCCAGTGTGGATTAACACCTCATGCCTCCCAAACCTCTGCCACTTGCATATGAAACTGATGGCTATGGAATCACAGGATATGGAGATCCTCGGGAGGTTCTCAGAGCTCATTACTCTATGCATTCGTTGCGATGATGGCGTTGTTTTTCCTGACACCATGGAGGAGGGTGCATTCCCCAAGTTGAGATACTTGAATCTGGAAAATTCTGACCAACCCAGATTTATACGGGGAGCAATGTCAAACCTTGAGTATATTGAGTTCATCGGCCTGGTACCGACCTACGGCTTGGACTTTCATAGCCTGGTGAACCTCCCTCGTCTTGAGAAAGTTGATGTTGAAATCGATGGCAAAACTGCCATGGGTATCGACATGCTGCAGGCACATGCGTCGTTGAAGCAAGCGGTTGAGATCGATCCCAACCATCCCTCACTCAATGTACGTACTGACATCATTCGAGCCATGGACCTTGCGACGGTGGCCATGGGCTCCCTCCTCCCCAAGTTATTCGAGCTCCTCCACGGAGAATACAAGCTGCAAATGGGCGTGAAGAAAGATGTAGAATTTCTCGAGAGGGAGATGAGGAGCATAGACACCGCACTCCGCAAAGTGGCTATGGTGCCGCGTGACAAGCTCGATGACAACTCCAAGATCTGGGCCGGTGATGATAGGGAGCTGGCATACGAGATGGAGGATGTCGTTGAACGCTTCATGGTGGGCGTCCACGGCTTTGAACCAGCTGCTGACCAAGACAGCTTCAAAGGGTTCGTGAAGAAGGTGTCCAACTTGTTCACGGAAGGCAAGACCCGCCACCAGATCGCTAATGCGATCAAGGCCATCAAGGATCAGGTTCAGGAGGTGACGGATCAGCGTGACTGGTACAAGATTGATGATGTTGAGGCAAGTCTAGCTGCTACAACCATTGTTGACCCTCGGCTGATGGCTCAGTTCAAAGATCAGAGAGAGCTTGTTGGCATCGAGGAGCCAAGGGACGAGCTAATCAAGAGACTGGCAGATGGAGATGACTTTGTGTCCAAGCAGCAGCTCAAGATACTCTCAATTTTTGGATCTGGAGGACTTGGCAAGACAACTCTTGCCAAAGCAGTTTATAATAAGTTGCAAACGGAATTTGAATGCAAGGCTTTTTATTTGGTGGGTCAAAATCCTAACCTGGAGAATGTTCTCATGGGTATTTTCAGCCAAGTCGACAAAGCCTCTTGTTCCAATGCAACAATCTTGGATGTGCACCTTCTTATTATTAAACTCCGAGAGCTGCTTGTGAACGAGAGGTACCACTACCCGTCATAATGTCCATGCTATGAGAAACTCACCTCATTTCAAATGCATGTTTACTATATAGTTCAAATTTTGGTGGTCATAATAAAAAAGTGAGGCAGAAATGGGCGTTTCACTTTCTTGCAGATTTTCACATCAGTTAAGATTCAGATTTGTATTGGCATACTCTTATATGTTTAAGATTTTTTTTCCATATTTGGCCTATTTTCAAATGTTCATTCCAATTAATTTCACCTACTTTGAAAATGCATATTTACTATATGGTATCCTTTAAGCGGATGTGATAAAGAGTGAGGCGGAAATGGGTGCTTCATTTTCCTGCAGATGTTTTACATCAATTAGATTTAGATTGCATCTGCATGTTCTTACATGTATGAAGCAAAAAAAGTCCAGATTTACCTACGGTCAAATGTTCTTGGCAATTATGTGCACCTAACATGAATAAATGTTACTCCTTCCGTCCCATAATATAAGATGTTTTCGTAAGCTATGATAGCTTGCGAAAACGTCCTATATTACGGGACAGAGGGAGTAGTTCAGAAAAAGAATAAAAAATAGATGTATTGTGATGTATTGTGATGTATTGTATAAACTATATTTGATTGTGGAGTTAACTTTACAAAACTCTAATAGAGTGGATTTAATCAAACCCTTGCATGTATTTTGATAGTGGCTTCCATTCATCATTAATCATTTACTTATGTCTCAGTTGTCCTAAAGCACCTTGTCGTGAATTAATAACGCCATTTTGGATTCTTTGCTGAGATGCTTGCCATATTTCTTCCTTTTCTATTTTACTAATCCATGGATCTCACGCTGTCTGTGAATAGGTACCTCATCGTCATTGATGATATATGGGATATGGGTTTATGGGATCTAATCAAATGTGCTTTCATTGATAGTAAATGCGGAAGTAGAGTAATCACAACTACTCGTATTTATGAAGTGGCACAAGCGGCATGTGACATTTACTGCTTAGAAGCCCTTTCTCCTGGTAAATCAAAGGAATTATTCAGTTTGAGATTATCTGTTGGTAAAAGCAAAAACCCTTGTGATCCACCGGTTAACATATCTGAAAAGATATTGCAGAAATGTGGTGGGATACCGCTAGCTATCATTACAATAGCTAGCTTATTGGCTAGTAAACCAGTAACAGATTGGTCAGAGGTGTATGACTCCATTGGTTTTGGGAATGAAGATAACCAAGAAGTGTATAACACAAGAAAGATATTGCTATATAGCTACTATGATCTTCCATATTATCCATGAATTTGCTTATTAAACTTAAGCATATACCCTGAATATTATGAGATAGATAAAGACATTTTAATATGGAAGTGGGTAGCCAAAGGATATGTCCCTGAGGAAGCAGGAAAAGGGCTATTTGAGGTTGGAGAGAGATACTTCAACATGCTCATAGATAGAAGTATGATCCAGGCAGTAGAGTATCCATGTCATAGCATCATATATGCTTGCCGTGTGCATGATTTGGTCCTTGATATGATCCATTTTGTGTCAAAGGAAGAAAGTGCTGTTACTTTAGTGAAGAGTAATAGGGAGATCCGATGTCCCCTATCTTGTTTAACATTGTGGCAGATATGTTAGCAATTTTGATAGGAAGGGCTAAAGAAAATGGTCAAGTAGGCGGATTGGTACCTCATCTTATTGATGGAGGTGTATCCATCCTTCAGTACGCTGATGATACAATCATCTTTATGGAGCATGACTTGGCCAAGGCGAGAAATATGAAGCTGGTGTTATGCCTATTTGAACAATTGACCGGGTTAAAGATTAACTTTCATAAGAGCGAGCTGTTTTGCTTTGGTAGGGCCAAAGATGAACAGGAGGCTTATAGGCAATTGTTTGGGTGTGAGTTGGGAGAGTTACCCTTCTCTTACCTGGGGATCCCAATCCACCATCGTAGGCTGACTAACAGAGAGTGGAAGTGCATCGAGGATCGGTTTGAGAAAAAAATGAGTTGCTGGAAGGGTAAGCTCATGTCATACGGAGGCCGATTAATCCTGATTAACTCGGTGCTCACGAGTATGCCAATGTTTCTCCTATCGTTCTTTGAGGTCCCAGTTGGTGTTAGGAAGAGACTGGACTTCTATCGATCGCGTTTCTTTTGGCAGGGGGATGAGCTCAAAAGAAAATATCAGCTTGCTAAATGGGACATCATATGTAGACCGAAAGATCAAGGGGGTTTAGGTATTGAGAATCTAGAAGTTAAGAATAAATGCCTCCTTAGCAAGTGGCTGTGGAAGCTCTCTTTCGAGACTGATGCTATGTGGGCTCAAATCCTTCGCAGTAAGTACCTTCAGACAAAAACTTTGTCCCAGGTTACCGTTAGGCCGACCGATTCACCTTTCTGGAAAGGCTTGATGAAAGTCAAACAATCGTTGTTTAATAGGATGAAGTTTGTTATTGGAAACGGCACGAATACACGTTTCTGGGAGGATACTTGGCTTGGCGAGACTCCCTTGGCCATCCAATATCCGTCTTTATACCGCATTGCTCAACGACGTGAGGTGTTCGTTGCATCGGTCTTTCAATCTATCCCCCTTAATATTCAGTTCCGACGAACGCTAGCGGGCAATCGTTGGGAAGAATGGCTCCATCTAGTTAGGAGACTGATGGACGTCCAGCTTTCACAACAACCCGATGAATTACGCTGGAAATTGACTAAGTCTGGAGTATTGACGGTTAAATCAATGTATATTGATGTTATCAATTCAAACTCCATTCCTACGTCCAAGCATGTTTGGGATGTAAAAGTTCCTTTGAAAATAAAAGTGTTTATGTGGTTTGTCCATAAAGCGTAATTGGACAGGACCTACTAGGTGTAGTTTCTGTGATCGGGATGAGACTATCAAACATCTCTTTTTTGATTGCCCGTTAGCCAAGGTACTTTGGCAGACGGTCCACATTGCTTTTAGTATTAATCCACCGAATTCTGTTTCTGCGTTATTTGGGACTTGGCTTAATGGGATTGAGCCTAACTTAGCGAGACATATTCGGGTTGGAGTTTGTGCTTTGCTGTGGACTATCTGGACTTGCAGGAATGATTTGGTTTTTAACAGAATATCATGTATACATTTTTTGCAGGTCATATTCCGAACTACGACACTGATCCGTTCATGGTCGCTACTCACCCAGATGGAGGCCAGGGAGCATTTGGTTACTGGGTCTTTCCGCTGGGAGATGGTAGCTCGGGATATCTTCAAACGGTTTGGATGGCGGTCATGTAATAGGATAGGCATTTAGATTTCCTATCTTTTTTTAGCCAGCCGGTTGTGGCGTCTTTTCTTGGCTAGTTGGTGTTTCTAGCCCCTATTGGCTTTGGGTGAGCTGTTGGTGCTTTTTTATTTATGAAGACCTTTGGAACCATGTTGACATTACTTTATTTGGTTAATAAGATGGCCGTATGCATCTCTCTGATGCAGAGGCCGGGGTATCACCCCTTTTCCAAAAAAATTAGGGAACTCACATCTTCGCATAGCACCACTCGTAGGTTAGCCATACAAAATGAGCAGGATGGATCTGTGGCTAACATGAGCATGCATCAAGTGAGGTCATATAATGCCACCATGTGTCATTTCAGCATGTTGCCATTGCTTTCAAACTTTAAAGCTCTACGTGTGTTGGCTTTAGAAGAGTGCACTTTCATGGGAAGTGAGCAATTCTCTATGAAGCCCGAAGATTCTCCTTATCATCTCAAGCATCTTGAGAGGCTGATTCACCTGAGCTACCTTGGAATATCGGACCAGCTTGAGAGCTTAGAGGTCCCTGAAGAAATTGGGGACCTAAGGTTTTTGCAGGTACTGGACTTGGGCAGAAGTGGCATAAAAAAACTGCCTCAAAGTGTTGGTCGGCTAACACAACTGAAGTGCCTGCGCTTTCCTGGTTCTAGCATGGAGGTGTTGGACTGCACGAATCTAACATCCCTGGAAGAGCTAAAATTGCACACTGTCTCTACAGACTTTCTGAAGGGGCTGGGCAAGCTGAAGGAGATGAGAGTGTTCGAAGTACTCTTTGAGGAGCATGATAATATGTTGTTGAAAGATTTGATGGGACATCTTGCCAATCTGCAAAAACTTCAAGTCATAATGGTTGATTGTTGGAGTCGAGATTGTAAGCAGTGGTCTGGTTACGCGGGCTCCGTGGCCCTTGGCCACCTCCGTCATCTGACAGTGCATGGCCTGCTTCCTGGGCTGCCAGTGTGGATTAACACCTCATGCCTCCCGAATATACCTGGCCATACCTCGGGCCGGGCCGGGCTTCGGGCTGGGCCTAGCCAAGCCCGACGAAAAAAACCCGGGCCCGAGCCGGCCCGGCCCGGCCATCGGGCCTGTTTTCTGGGCCTGAGCCTGGCCCGAACACGTAAAAGCCCGTCGGGCTTCGGGCCGGCCCGGCCCGACCTTCAGAGAAATGCAAAAACGACGGGCCCGGGCCCGGTCCGGCCCGGCCTTCGGGCTCAAAATCTAGGCCCGAGCCCGGTCCGGGGGCAGCGTCGGGCCGGGCCGGGTCGGGCTTTTTCGGACCGGGCTTCCCATGGCCAGGTATACTCCCGAACCTCTGCCACTTGAATATGAAATTGAAGGCTATGGAACCGCAGGTTATGGAGATCCTCGGGAGGTTCTCAGAGCTCATTACACTATGCATTCGTTGCAAGGATGGCGTTGTTTTTCCTGACACCATGGAGGAGGGTGCATTCCCCAAGTTGAGATACCTGGAACTGGAAAATTCTAACCAACCCAGATTTGTACGGGGAGCAATGTCCAGCCTTGAGTGTTTTGAGTTCATCGGCCTGGTAGGGACCAATGGCTTGGACTTTCATAGCCTGATGAACCTCCCTCGTCTCGAGAAAGTTGACGCTGAAATCAAAGGAAAAACTGGCATGGATACCGACGTGCAGCAGGCACGTGCGTCGTTGAAGCATGCAGTTGAGATCCATCCCAACCATCCAACACTCAATGTACGTACTACCAACATCGCAATGTAGTCTCTTTCTTATGTGCCTGTAGAAAGAGAGTTTCTTTCTCATGTTGCCTTTATTTTCTTCTGCAGATTCGCGGTAGGCAAATGGATGATTGAAGCATGCAGTTGAGATTCATCCCAACCGTCTCGCACTCAATGTATGTTTTACATGTAACATCACAAAGTAGTTTCTTTTTTCATGTACATGTAAAAAGAGTTTCTTTCTCACGTCACCTTTATTTCTTCCGCAAAGAAAAAAGAGAGCAGGAGTAGTATTGTTATTTACTTTATGTAGCTATAGCAAGGGGCATTTGGATTTCAATTTGAGAAAGAAAATGTATTACATACTACTCCCTCCGTTCCGAATTATAAGATGTTCTAACCTTTTTCTGAATTGGATGTATATAGACGTGTTCCAATCTGTATGTAGTCCATACTGGAATTTCTAAAGCACCTTATAATTCGGAACGGAGGTACTCAGGGGCGGAGCCAGAAAATTTAGCCATTGGGTTCGCTCATTCACTCTTTTATGAGAATTTGGTACAAATTTATGAAGATTAAAGTCTAATTTCAACAAAAAGTATAGCACCCATAAACAATACACAACCGTTTCATAATGTGATGCGTATAGATTTTTTAAAAAGCCAAATTTCATCAACTTTGACCAAAATTGTAGGAAAAATCAAATAGCCAAGATCACAAATAACATATTGTGTTGCATTAAAAAAAAGAAAAATGCAAGACATACCTACGTTTAATGGATGACCTTGATATGCAGGTACCATTATCTTGATATGATGGCCAAGTTCTCTTCCAATATTACCGTTCCATAGCCAAGATCGATCAAAGTCCATGGAGAAAACAAATAAAAAAACTAGGGCAAAATAAATTGTACTAGTCAAACAGGTTAGAGAGAACATATACAAGAGAGAGAAGATCTGGCAACGTAATATAATTACCACAATTTTTGGGCTATAGTTGTTGTCATTGTGAATCTGCAGCGGCCGCAGCGCCGAGCGACACGAATAGAGGAGAGTCAAGCAGGAGAGATGTGAATCTTTCCCTAATAATAAAGCAGTTAATGCTTCTGATCGTCCGTCATTAATACTTTTGCATAAAAGCTCCTGAAGTTCGTATGAATCAACCCGCAGTCCTGATGACGTCAACCCGAAGAGGGATAGAAAAAAAAAACTCCAAATCGCATCACCGTCTCCAGCGTGCCGCTACCCCCTGCCGCGAGCCGACGCCCTCAGCCCCGCCGCAGCGCGCCGCCACTGCCTACCCCGTCGGGACTCCTACCCCTACCCCAACTGCCCCCCACGCCCGCGGCGTTCTACCGTCGGCGACACTCGACGCCGCGGCCGTTGCCGGCTCCCACACCCGCGGGCCTCCGTCTCCCCTGCCGCCGCCGCCGCCCCGCTTGTCTAGCGGGCCGGCCCCGTCCATGGGGCGCAGGGGCTACCAGCGCCCTCCCACGCCCGTGCGCGCCTCCTTCTGCCCTTCCGCCACGGACGGCGCCGCGTCCTGCAGCTTCCACGGATACGTCCTCCACCCTGACCGACTTCTCTGAGCCTAATGCGATCCCGGTGGTGGCCGCGCCCTGCTCGGCCCGCCGTCCTGCCGTGGCGGGCGCCTGTCGTCGGAGCTCTGGTCGTTGGTTCCAGAGTCGGGCGGTTCCACACGGGGGGCGCCTATCCCGCTGTGCCACCGATCACTTAATTCGGCTCTCTCGACTGGTGCATAATATGCTTAATTATGTTGTGATTTTTCTGTACCAATGAATGATCCGGGTGAGTGGTTAAAATATTTGTTGGCACACGTGGCTGTGTTAGTGAGAGGTCAATCCGCATCCTTTTCCACTAATTAGCGTGATTTTGATAAGTTCAGATTCTGAGAAGGAGAAGAAAGCCTCAGGGGCCAGAGTATTCAGGAGGACACCAATCCAAATCTATGGTGTTTGAGGCAGATTGAAAGAAGGTTTGCTGCAGGGAAGAGATAGAAAGAGCGAAATAGAGAGGGCAGGGGCGTGATCTGTTGTAAGTATGAAGTGAAGTAATCCTTCCTGTCCTGCTGTTTGTTTTCGCAAGTCTGTTTTGCACAACTCTGTTTGCAGTGCGTGCAGTAACTGATCGATTGCGTTTTGAGGGTTCTAGGTGTCGAATATGACCGGGCCATTAAAATAAAAGTTGTATATCTTTTCAAGACCTTCCCAACGAATATTTATTTGCAATTTTTCGTCAGGTATTCTAGGAGATAATGCCTATCTGAAGTTACTGTCAGTTTTTGTCAGACTGCAGTTTTAGGCATGACTTCCTATTTTGCGAGGCGTTTCAAAGTAACTTCAAGGCTGAATCTGTCCATGGGGATATGGATGTATTTTCAGTATTTGGTTTGAAATTTCCATGGAGAATTTTTTCTCAAATTTTCGCTGAGTATAGTGAAAGATACAACCTTCTGAATGCTGCTGTCCATTGCGAGTTCTGTTCTGAACTTCTGACAGTTACTGTTTTCTGTATTGAGATTTGAGAGGCATTTTAAAATATCTGTCTAGAGTACAATTAACATAGATATAATTCATTGTTTGATCTTTCCACAGAGTATGTAAGTACTATTTTTTATTGCGTCTACAAGGAGTAATTTAACATTGCTATCCGTTTCAGTTAACTTTGTAAGATCTTCCTGAAACTGTATAGTTTCGGTTGTGAGTTTCAAATTGGTTTGCCATTTTGACGGTACTTAGAGGCCGAATGTGTTGTCTTGAACGAAACTGTTGCATCTTGCTTTAGATGTTTTTTGATAAGGTAACAGCTGCCTAAACTGAAGAATCATTAACTCCCTCGTCGTGTAACTTCCCTGCTGCAGGTGATTGGATCAGCGAACCTTCTCTGTAGTTTAGGATTTGATCAGTTCGAGGAACGTGGTATGTCCCTAGCAAAATTCTTTCACCTTATTAATCTTCTGCGTTCTTTAGCAGTGCGCTGGTCCATGCAGTATCATCAGAGTCATGGATCTTTGACAGAATGTAACGCATGGGCAGTATAGTATTCTCTCATGTTATGTGAACCCTCAGATACCTTTCCATGAGACTGAACCCAACTGTTCCCGAATTTCTTATGTGTTTGTGTATACGATGGTACATAAGTGAGTTTCACCATTATTGGTCTATTTCTTGATGTTTTTTCCAAGGATATTCGATTGTTGAGTTAATTGTCAGTGATGCCATCACATTGAGTTGCCATTAAACTCTAAAAGTTACAGTTTCTTTGTTTTCTATGTTATGTGGAAGAATGTAGATTTGCAATGTGAAGAGTTATTCCAGGACAATAGTGGCGGCTACCAATGCAATTATTTTAATTATTATAGAACATCTGATTGACAATGTGGTCTGTGTTGCTGGAGTGAGCTTTTTTATGGAATGGAATACATGTTAAAGCAGAACCAGTGTAAGCTGATATTCTTCATGTTGTCCTTCAAGACAATATTTCATATGTTGTAAATATTTCGTGGTCACCTGGTATTGGAGTCTAAAATTTCGCATGGTGGTGAATTACTGAATGCATGCCAAGGCAGTTCCATACAAAAACACTTTCCTAAAAATAAAAAAGAATACCTTGCTAATTTATTAATACAAATACACTACCAATAAGGTTCTCTTTTGGACAATGAGGTGTCTGCTGGACATATGTTAAGATGAACAGGACCCCCAGCTCGTAGCTCCTGCTCGTGCTGCAGGGCGAGCCTGCATCTCTAGCTCGGCAGCTCTAGCTCCTGCTTGATCAAACATCATTTGTAACATTTACCATATCACCCTGGTTAAGAGGTGAAATATTTACATGAATTAAAATACATTGTAATTGTGCTAGTTGGAAAACAAACGGAAGAGAGATGAGGCGTTCGGCTGCGTGCATTTTCTGTTTGCTTTTTTGCGTTTTCTGTTTGCTAATCATGGTTTAGGCCTGGGCATGGACTCATTGATATTTGCTCATGGGCTTTCGGGCCCTTAATTTAGCTATCCACGTGACCACAACAGTTATTTTGATGGGGTCAGCGACCACTTTTTGCTGGGTTCATGTGAATCAAATAGTAGCTACACGCTGTTGGTTTTGATCTGATGGCTTAACAGGCAGTTAGATCTATTAGTCTAACAGAAAAAAAAGAAAAAGATAATGATAATGAAAAGGCCCCACGCACCAACGTACGTGGGCTTTTTATCCCAACTAAGGCGCCCTGATTGGGGGCACCCAAACCAATTGATGGTTTAGGTTCCCTGTCGCCAACGCTAGATAAAAGGGGGTACGGGAGAGGGTTGGCAGCCTGCGCGATCACAATTCTCGTACAGTTTCACTCCCCTCCCGATATTCTCTTACCCCATCCGATCAGGGGGAGCGCTGCAGCGACGGGAAGACCTACTCCAGCCGCCGCTGCCGTCCCCGGCCAATCCCGGTGGCGTCTTGAAGGAATCAGGACGTCGATGAGAACCTCTGCTTCGACTACATCACGCCTGCACCGAGCAGGCGATCATGTCGACTCCCGTGACGTGTAAAGGATCTCTAAACCCTTTATGTTCATGTTTATTAGGTGATCTAGATGCAATCTGTTTCTGGTAATGGCATCCCATAGATGCATAATTACTCCAACAATGATATCAGTCGCCAATCTTGATTGCAATAGATCCCTACCTTATTGATCAGTAGATCAACATCATGTTTAGATCAATGACATGTTTAGGGTTTTAGGATCAAAATTGAAAGCTTTAGCCCCTGGTTATCCCAATACGCATGCTATTTTTTTATACCCTCTGTACATCATCATGTTGTTTTTCTAATTGCTACGGATTAAGCACTGTCATCTTTTGGTCAATCAATTTTAATTAATCTAAGTTAAGATCTAATGCTCACTTTCATGTTAAGTTGATTAAAATTGATCATGCTTAAGTACTGTTTCGTATGCATTAGCGAAAATATTATGCAGAGGGATACACGCAAGTCAACAGTAGCAACCCCTTATGTTTAAGAACCCTAGAATTCATCCCCAATTCATAAGAACCCTAATTCTGCAATTAGGACTGTTTTTCCCCAAATCAAGTACTAATGCACACGAATTGGAGAAGAATGAGGAGAATCCTCACCTAACGCGCCGCGTCCTCGCCTTTTCCCTTCGGGGCCCGCGCAGCGCCCACCGTTGCGCGAGGGCGAAGACGCCGCGACGCCGCCGTCCTCGGGACGACACGCGAAACGAAGTGGCGCCGCTGCCGCTCTAATGGACGTGCCCTTGTTTGGCCGACGCCGAGCAAGTCGCCATCGCTCCTCATGCCGCGGTGGCCGGCGTCCCTACCCTCCTTGATGCGCCATGTGCACGGACGCTGGGGGCACGCTCGACGGGGGAGCGCGCGGGATTCATCCTGTTGCATGCTCCTCCGGCGAGCGCAGCCGCCGCGCCGCCATGGCCGGCGCGCCTCGAGCCGCCGTCGAACGCCGTCACCGCTCACTGTATGAGCGTGAAATGCGGGGAGTCGCGGGGGAAATGGCTAGGGTTCTGGCCGGGCGGTTGTTTTGTTCCAGCCGTGATCGACGCGGACCGTCGATTTCCATCGAATGGCTGGCAGCAACGCTCAGCTCCGCTGCGGGCCTGGGAGCACTTAATGGGCCATTTTTTGCCACGGGCTTCAGCCCAGGTTGCCTTAGCACAGCGCATTTTTTTTTTCTCTTTACGGTTTTCACTGCTAGGTTGGGCCGCTGTATAACCGTGGGTGTTTTGGGCCATCGCGTTTTTCTGTGTTTTCTAGTGCACTGTAAGTTAACATCTTTTATGTTTTGCACTGTTTAAAACAGAAAATGCCTAAAAATATAATGAACACATTATTATTCTAGGTAAAATTGAACCAACGAGATATTTTGTTCAGGATTTATTATGTGTTTGCATGATGAATTTTTTAGACATCAATTTTTTTTATATTGTTCTTATGTTGATGTCTAAATTGAGAATGAAATGACTCTGGTTTTAATTCGGACCAACATTGTTTTATTATTAGGAGTCATCACTTATGATATTTTAATTTCATGTTTTTTCTGCCCAACGGTGTTTTGACATGGAGTTGAAATTAAAATACATGGCATGTCTATTTTATTTTGCCAACGTAAAATTTCATATTCATGTCAATTACTCATAAACTTTTTCATGTCCATTACAGCTTCCGCTGCGTTTACTGTCGAACCGTTGACAGGTAGTAACTTCCCTCGTTGGAAGAACTCGATGGAATTATGCCTAGCCGTCCATCAGTTTGATTATGCTTTACGGGAGGATAAACCCGTGGCTCCCACTCCTGGTGTCACGGGGTATGCTGAACTAAAGAAAACTTATGATTCCAAGATGGAGATATGAGAAAAGTCAAATCACATTGCTATGCTTGTGATGAGATCATCCATATCACCTCACATAATTGGGGCACTACCCAAGAAAGATACTCCTAAGGAATTCATGGCAGCCCTGGAGGAGCAATTCAAAGGCTCCGACAAGGTTTATGCGCAAGAACTTTTTCACAAGCTCCTTGGGAAGTATAATAATGATGGTGATGTCAGGGCTCACATTTTAAAGATGGTGAATGCTTGTAACAAATTGAAGGCATTACAATGTGAGCTCAATGACAATCTCTTTGTCATCATGATCTTGGACTCCCTCCCTGAAGAGTTTGATCAATTTAAGATTAACTATAACTCTCTTAAAGAGAAATGGACAATCGCGAAGATATCTCCAAGAATTGTCGAGGAAGAAGAGAGGATTAAGAGGCAAGGAAAGGACCAAGCCTTTTTGGTTGGTTCCTCCAAGAGAAAGCACGATGGAGCAAGCTCTTCTAAGCAACAGCCACAAAAGAAGTTCTTTAAGAAAAATTCATCAAACTCATATAAAGCAAAGGAGAAGGTGGACGATAAGCCTAAAGACAACAAGTGCAACTTCTGCAAGCATGAGGGTCATTATCAGAAAGACTGACTGTCCAAAATTTCTCAAATGGTTGATGAAGAAAGGTACTGATGAAATTACTTTCGTTGATGAAATGTTATATATTGATTACTCTATTACCTCTTGGTGGATTGATTCAGGAGCAACTTCTCATGTTGCTAATTCTATGCAGGACTCAAGTATAATCCAAACCATGGCAAAGGGGGCAAGAAGACTTAAGGTGGAAAATGGAGTCGAAGTTGATGTTGAAGCCATAGGGTCAATCACCTTAGAACTCCACACTGGCTTCCGTCTTCATTTAACTAATGTTCTTTACGTCCCTACCTTAAGTAGGAATTTGATTTCTGTCTCTTGCCTAAATGATAACATGTTTGAAAGCAAGTTTGGGAACAAACAATTTGTTTTGAATTATTGTAATAAGAACGTAGGCCTCGGCGTCAGACGTGGCCAATTATATATGTTATCATTGAATGATTCTATCCTGCATGTGAGTGATGTATGTAATATTGAGAAGAAATGAAAGGGTACGAGTACCTCTTCGAAATTGTGGCACCGTCGTTTAGGCCACATTTCGAGGGGGAGAATTGATAGACTTATTAAAAATGACGTACTCCTTCCATTAGACTTCTCTGATGCAGACAAATGCATTGACTGTATAAAAGGAAAATACGCAAAAACGATTAAGAAAGGAGCGGTAAGAGCCACGGGAGTCCTTGAACTCATACACACTGACATATATGGACCCCTTAATGTTAAGTCTATGGATGGTTTTGATTCGTTCATTACCTTCACAGACGACTTTTCTTGATACGGATATATTTATCCTATACGTGATCGATCGGAAGCTTTGGAAAAATTCACAGTGTTCAAAGCCGAAGTTGAGAACCAACTAAATGCTAAAATAAAAGTTGTACGATCAGATCGCGGGGGAGAGTATTATGGTAGGCATGCCCCTTATGGGCAAATTCCAGGACCTTTTGCTAAGTTTCTCTCTGAGAATGGAATTGTTGCCCAGTATTCTGATGGGTTTCGTAGTAATTTCAAAAAATTTCCTACGCACACGCAAGATCATGGTGATGCATAGCAATGAGAGGGGAGTATGATCTACATACCTAGTAGATCGACAACGGAAGCGTTTGGTTGATGTAGTCGTACGTCTTCACGATCCGCCGATCAAGCACCGAAACTACGGCACCTCCGAGTTCTAGCACACGTTCAGCTCGATGACGATCCCCGGACTCCGATCCAGCAAAGTGTCGGGGAAGAGTTCCGTCAGCACGACGGCGTGGTAACGATCTTGACGTGCTACTGCTGCAGGGCTTCGCCTAAGCACCGCTACAATATTATCGAGGACTATGGTGGCTGGGGGCGCCGCACACGGCTAAGGAATAGATCACGTAGATCAACTTGTTGTGTTCTAGGGTGCCTCTGCCTCAGTATATAAAGGACCAAAGGGGGGAGGCTGGCCGGCCACATAGGGCGCGCCAGGAGAGTCCTACTCCCTCTGGGAGTAGGATTCCCCCCCCCCCCCAATCCTAGTTGGAATAGGACTTGTGGAGGGGGGGAAAGAGAGAGAGGGGCCGGCCCCCTCTCCTTGTCCAATTCAGACCAAGGGAGGGGAGGGGCGCGCGGCCCATGTAGGGCTGCCTCTTCTCTTTTCCACTAAGGCCCATCATGGCCCATTTAGCTCCCGGGGGGTTCCGGTAACCTCCCGGTACTGCGGTAAAATCCCGATTTCACCCGGAACACTTCCGATATCCAAACATAGGCTTCCAATATATCAATCTTTATGTCTCGACCATTTCGAGACTCCTCGTCATGTCCGTGATCACATCCGGGACTCCAAACAACCTTCGGTACATCAAAATGCATAAACTCATAATATAACTGTCATCGTAACCTTAAGCGTGCGGACCCTACGGGTTCGAGAACAATGTAGACATGACCGAGACATGTCTCCAGTCAATAACCAATAGCGGGACCTGGATGCCCATATTGGCTCCTACATATTCTACGAAGATCTTTATCGGTCAGACCGCATAACAACATACGTCGTTCCCTTTATCATCGGTATGTTACTTGCCCGAGATTCGATCGTCGGTATTCCAATACCTAGTTCAATCTCGTTGCCGGCAAGTCTCTTTACTCATTCTGTAATACATCATCCCGCAACTAACTCATTTAGTTGCAATGCTTGCAAGGCTTAAGTGATGTGCGTCAGTCTTCTTCTTGAAGATCCATTTATTCTCAATTGCTTGCCGATCATCGGGCAAGTCAACCAAAGTCCATACTTTGTTCTCATACATGGATCCCATCTCAGATTTCATGGCTTCAAGCCACTTTGCGGAATCTGGGCTCACCATTGCTTCTTCATAGTTCGTAGGTTCATCATGATCTAGTAGCATGACTTCCAGAACGGGATTACCGTACCACTCTGGTGCGGATCTTACTCTGGTTGATCTAGGAGGTTCAGTAGTATCTTGTTCTGAAGTTTCATGATCATCATCATTAGCTTCCTCACTAACTGGTGTAGGTGTCATAGAAACAGTTTTCTATGATGTACTACTTTGCAATAAGGGAGCAGGTACAGTTACCTCGTCAAGTTCTACTTTCCTCCCACTCACTTCTTTTGAGAGAAACTCCTTCTCCAGAAAGTTTCCGAATTTAGCAACAAAAGTCTTGCCTTCGGATCTATGATAGAAGGTGTATCCTATAGTTTCCTTTGGATATCCTATGAAGACACATTTCTCCGATTTGGGTTCGAGCTTATCAGGTTGAAGCTTTTTCACATAAGCATCGCAGCCCCAAACTTTCAGAAATGACAACTTTGGTTTCTTGCCAAACCACAGTTCATAAGGCGTCGTCTCAACGGATTTTGATGGTGCCCTATTTAACGTGAATGCGGCCGTCTCTAGAGCGTATCCCCAAAACGATAGCGGTAAATCAGTAAGAGACATCATAGATCGCACCATATCCATTAAAGTACGATTACGACGTTCGGACACACCATTACGCTGAGGTGTTCCGGGTGGCGTGAGTTGCGAAACTATTCCACAATTTTTCAAATGTATACCAAACTCGTAACTCAAATATTCTCCTCCATGATCAGATCGTAGAAACTTTATTTTCTTGTTACGATGATTTTCAACTTCACTCTGAAATTCTTTGAACTTTTCAAACGTTTCAGACTTATGTTTCATTAAGTAGATATACCCATATCTGCTTAAGTCATCTGTGAAGGTGAGAAAATAACGATATCCGCCACGAGCCTCAATATTCATCGGACCACATACATCTGTATGTATGATTTCCAACAAATCTGTTGCTCTCTCCATAGTACCGGAGAACGGCGTTTTAGTCATCTTGTCCATGAGGCACGGTTCGCAAGTACCAAGTGATTCATAATCAAGTGGTTCCAAAAGTCCATCAGTATGGAGTTTCTTCATGCGGTTTACACCGATATGACCTAAACGGCAGTGCCACAAATAAGTTGCACTCTCATTATCAACTCTGCATCTTTTGGCTTCAACATTATGAATATGTGTGTTACTACTATCGAGATTCAACAAGAATAGACCACTCTTCAAGGGTGCATGACCATAAAAGATATTACTCATATAAATAGAACAACCATTATTCTCTGATTTAAATGAATAACCGTCTCGCATCAAACAAGATCCAGATATAATGTTCATGCTTAACGCTGGCACCAAATAACAATTATTTAGGTCTAATACTAATCCCGAAGGTAGATGTAGAGGTAGCGTGCCGACTGCGATCACATCGACTTTGGAACCGTTTCCCACGCGCATCGTCACCTCGTCCTTAACCAATCTTCGCTTGATCCGTAGTCCCTGTTTCGAGTTGCAAATATTAGCAACAGAACCAGTATCAAATACCCAGGTGCTACTGCGAGCATTAGTAAGGTACACATCAATAACATGTATATCACATATACCTTTGTTCACCTTGCCATCCTTCTTATCCGCCAAATACTTGGGGCAGTTTCGCTTCCAGTGACCAGTCTGCTTGCAATAGAAGCACTCAGTTTCAGGCTTAGGTCCAGGTTTGGGTTTCTTCTCTTGAGTAGCAACTTGCTTGCCGTTCTTTTTGAAGTTCCCCTTCTTCTTCCCTTTGCCCTTTTTCTTGAAACTAGTGGTCTTGTTGACCATCAACACTTGATGCTCCTTGATTTCTACCTCCGCAGCTTTCAGCATCGCGAAGAGCTCGGGAATAGTCTTATTCATCCCTTGCATATTATAGTTCATCACGAAGCTCTTGTAGCTTGGTGGCAGTGATTGGAGAATTCTGTCAATGACGCAATCATTTAGAAGATTAACTCACTAACAGAACTGTTCTCTTCCATCTTGCAGCTATAGAACTTATTGGAGACTTCATATCTCTCAATCCGGGCATTTGCTTGAAATATTAACTTCAACTCCTGGAACATCTCATATGCTCCATGACGTTCAAAACGTCGTTGGAGTCCCGATTGTAAGCCGTAAAGCATGGCACACTGAACTATTGAGTAGTCATCAGCTTTGCTCTGCCAGACGTTCATAACATCCGGCGTTGCTCCTGCAGCAGGTCTGGCACCCAGCGGTGCTTCCAGGACGTAATTCTTCTGTGCAGCAATGAGGATAATCCTCAAGTTACGGACCCAGTCCATGTAATTGCTACCATCATCTTTCAACTTTGCTTTCTCAAGGAACGCATTAAAATGCAACCGAACAACAACACGAGCCATCTATCTACAATCAGACATAAACAAGCAAGATACTAATCAGGTACTAAGTTTCATGATAAATTTAAGTTCAGTTAATTTACTCAAAGAACTCCCACTTAGATAGACATCCCTCTAATCCTCTAAGTGATTACGTGATCCAAATCAACTAAACCATGTCCGATCATCACGTGAGATGGAGTAGTTTCATTGGTGAACATCATTATGTTGATCATATCCACTATATGATTCACGCTCGACCTTTCGGTCTCCGTGTTCCGAGGCCATATCTGTATATGCTTGGCTCGTCAAGTATAACCTGAGTATTCCGCGTGTGCAACTGTTTTGCACCCGTTGTATTTGAACGTAGAACCTATCACACCCGATCATCACGTGGTGTCTCAGCACGAAGAACTTTCGCAACGGTGCATACTCAGGTAGAACACTTCTTGATAATTTAGTGAGAGATCATCTTATAATGCTACAGTCAATCAAAGCAAGATAAGATGCATAAAAGATAAACATCACATGCAATCAATATAAGTGATATGATATGGCCATCATCATCTTGTGCTTGTGATCTCCATCTCCGAAGCACCGTCGTGATCACCATCGTCATCGGCGTGACACCTTGATCTCCATCGTAGCATCGTTGTCGTCTCGCCAAGCTTGTGCTTCCACGACTATCGCTACCGTTTAGTGATAAAGTAAAGCATTACATCGCGATTGCATTGCATACAATAAAGCGACAACCATATGGCTCCTGCCGGTTGCCAATAACTCGGTTACAAAACATGATCATCTCATACAATAAAATTCAGCATCATGTCTTGACCATATCACATCACAACATGCCCTGCAAAAACAAGTTAGACGTCCTCTACTTTGTTGTTGCAAGTTTTACGTGGCTGCTACGGGCTTAAGTAAGAACCAATCTCACCTATGCATCAAAACCACAACGATAGTTTGTCAATTTGACTCTGTTTTAACCTTCGCAAGGACCGGGCGTAGCCATACTTGGTTCAACTAAAGTTGGAGAAACTGTCACCCACAAGCCACCTCTGTGCAAAGCACGTCGGGAGAACCGGTCTCGCGTAAGCGTACGCGTAATGTCGGTCTGGGCCGCTTCATCCAACAATACCGCCGAACCAAAGTATGACATGCTGGTAGGCAGTATGACTTATATCGCCCACAACTCACTTGTGTTCTACTCGTGCATATAACATCAACATATCAAACCTAGGCTCGGATGCCACTGATGGGTTTCGTAGTAATTTCAAAAAAATTCCTACGCACACGCAAGATCATGGTGATGCATAGCAACGAGAGGGGGAGTATGATCTACATACCTAGTAGATCGACAACGGAAGCATTTGGTTGATGTAGTCGTACGTCTTCACGATCCGACCGATCAAGCACCGAAACTACGGCACCTCCGAGTTCTAGCACACGTTCAGCTCGATGACGATCCCCGGACTCCGATCCAGCAAAGTGTCGGGGAAGAGTTCCGTCAGCACGACGGCGTGGTGACGATCTTGACGTGCTACTGCTGCAGGGCTTCGCCTAAGCACCGCTACAATATTATCGAGGACTATGGTGGCTGGGGGCGCCGCACATGGCTAAGGAATAGATCACGTAGATCAACTTGTTGTGTTCTAGGGTGCCTCTGCCTCAGTATATAAAGGACCAAAGGGGGGAGGCTGGCCGGCCACATAGTGCGCGCCAGGAGAGTCCTACTCCCTCTGGGAGTAGGATTCCCCCCCCCCCCCCAATCCTAGTTGGAATAGGACTTGTGGAGGGGGGAAAAGAGAGAGAGGGACCGGCCCCCTCTCCTTGTCCAATTCGGACCAAGGGAGGGGAGGGGCGCGCGGCCCATGTAGGGCTGCCTCTTCTCTTTTCCACTAAGGCCCATCATGGCCCATTTAGCTCCCGGGGGGTTCCGGTAACCTCCCGGTACTGCGGTAAAATCCCGATTTCACCCGGAACACTTCCGATATCCAAACATAGGCTTCCAATATATCAATCTTTATGTCTCGACCATTTCGAGACTCCTCGTCATGTCCGTGATCACATCCGGGACTCCAAACAACCTTCGGTACATCAAAATGCATAAACTCATAATATAACTGTCATCGTAACCTTAAGCGTGCGGACCCTACGGGTTCGAGAACAATGTAGACATGACCGAGACATGTCTCCAGTCAATAACCAATAGCGGGACCTGGATGCCCATATTGGCTCCTACATATTCTACGAAGATCTTTATCGGTCAGACCGCATAACAACATACGTCGTTCTCTTTGTCATCGGTATGTTACTTGCCCGAGATTCGATCGTCGGTATTCCAATACCTAGTTCAATCTCTGTAACGCCCCGGTAGTTAAGCTACAGTAACCCTCCAGAAATGATGCCGCATCACCTCGGTTAGTGTTGATAATCTCACGTTAGTTCAAAACCGGTTCGAATTCAAATTCAAAATCAAGCAAATAATAAAAGTTTTTAAATATTAAAACTAAAAATGTTCGGAGTGAGCCAAATAATGCATAGGTAATTATGGTAAAGAAACCACACTTTTATAAAATGTTTAGATGCTTAAATGTGAATGGAACAGCAACATAACCAATATAATAAATGCCTTTAATTATTTATAAAATGTTAAAGTATTTTATTTAGGGGTTTAAACTTTTGTAACAAAGGTATAATTAGTAATACTGATTTTGGTACAACTTTTATGTTTTTTTTATAAAACTTAAATAAGATGAGACTAAAAGTAAAACAGTAAAAGGAAAAATAAATAAATAAATAAAGACAAACAAAAAAAACAAGAAAAGGGGAGCCTCCCCCACTGGGCCAACCGGCCCAGCTAGTCAGCCGGCCGGCCAGCCCACTACGCCCTGGCCTATATCCCCGCTAGCCCCCCCGAAACCCTAACTCCCCACCCCTACGATCCCCACTCCCTCTGTTTCCCCCTCGATCTAGATTGGGGCAACGGCGCCCCGACTCCATCAACCCACCGACCGCGTCGCCCATCGTCCCTGGAACCCCGTCGCCGGAACCACGTCCCCGACCATCGCCAACTCGCCGGACCGCCTCCCCGTCTCAGTCGCTCGTCCCCGTCCTCCTTCCCGCCGGACTACCTCAAGCCTTGCTGCCCGATCCCCTGCTCCGAACGTGAGCACCTTCTCTTCAACCTCTCTCTTTCCCGTCGCCGGATCAGCCACGCTCGCGCTCTCCCACTCACGCGCGGCCCTCCCCCTCGCCTTGCGGTCCCCGCACCACCACGCCCGCTCGTCACCGGCCCCGCAGTTGACCCGTCGTGCCATGCTGCTTCCGCCCGAGTGCTGCTCCCCCTGCTGCGGCCCCGTGCGCCTTCGCCGCGCCGGAGCCCCGACCGTGGCACTGGCCACGCGCGGGCCATGACCTCGCCGGCTCTGCCTTCGCTCCCCTGGTAGCCCCGCCACCACCGGAGCCCCGCACCTCCGCCCACTTCTGCTGCTGCAACCCCCCCCCCCCCCGCATCGCTCCATCAGGCCACCGTCGCCTGCTACTGCTGCTGCTGTTGCCGTAGCTGCTGCCATTGCCTGGCGCCGCGTGCCCGCACGAGCCCAGCCGGTCCACTGTTGGATTAGTGGGGATAACCCCCAGATTAGATTAAGTGCTAATGCCCCTTGTGAGTATGACTAGTGGGGCCCGCCCCCTGTTAGAAAGAAAAAAAAGAATTTCAAAATAACTAAATATACTTAATAATTAATTAATTAATTTAATAGTTAATTAACTTAATTAATATTGCTTAGTTAACTAATTAACTACCTCACTAGTTCAATGAGTCAATGACAAGGAGGCCCCACCCTCTTGTTGACCAGTCAAAGTTTGACTGGTCAACTGGGTCCACTGGCCCACATGTCAGCCTTTGTGTACATTCTGTGTACACAGGGTTGGGTACCCATAGCATTTTGTCTATTAATTTTGAAATACAAATAATTTGGGAAATTGATTAAATCTTTGAAAATTAATATTAAATAATCCGTAACTCGGATGAAAATACTTTGTACATGAAAGTTGCTCAGAACGACGAGACGAATCCGGATACGCAGCCCGTTCTTCCACCACACATCCCTAGCATATCAAACACGCAACTTTCCCCCTCCGGTTAATCTGTCCGAAAACGCGAAACACCGGGAATACTTTCCCGGATGTTTCCCCCCTTCGCCGGTACCACCTATCCCTACGTTAGGTCACCTCTAGCACAACGTATTGCCGCTTCTTGCTTTTTGTTACATTTGATTGCTTTGTTATTTATTGTGTTCCCCCTCCGTTACTTCTTTCCGGTAGACCCTGAGACCGATGCCGGTACCCCTGTGATCGACTACATCGACGACCCCTCCTTGTCTGAGCAACCAGGCAAGCCCCCCCTTTGATCACCAGATATCGCCTACTCTTCTCTATACTGCTTGCATTAGAATAGTGTAGCATGTTACTGCTTTCCCGTTATTCCTATCCTGATGCATAGCCTATCCTTGCTACTACTGTTGTTACCATTACCTGCTATCCTACTGCTTAGTATAGGATGCTAGTGTTCCATCAGTGGCCCTACACTCTTGTCCGTCTGCCATGCTATACTACTGGGCCGTGATCACTTCGGGAGGTGACCATGGGCATATACAATATACTTTACACAGTTACCTTACCTGTGATACTGTTCGGAGATGGAGGCTGAAGGGGCAGGTGGCTCCATCCCGGTAGAGGTGGGCCTGGGTTCCCGATAGCCCCCGACTGTTACTTTGAGGCGGAGCGACAGGGCAGGTTGAGACCACCTAGGAGAGAGGTGGGCCTGGCCCTGGTCGGCGTTCGCAGATACTTAACACGTTTAACGAGATCTTGGTATTTGATCTGAGTCTGGCTACTGGCCTATACGCACTAACCATCTACGCGGGGACAGTTATGGGCACTCGACGTCGTGGTATCAGTCGAAGCCTTCGTGACGTCAGCAACGGAGCGGCGCGCGCTGGATTGGACTGGAACGCCACTAGGCTAGGTCTGCTTCCGGCCGCCCACGCAACGTGCAGGGGTGCTAAGGGCGATGGGCCCAGACCCCTGGGCGCTTAGGTTTAGACCGGCGTGCTGACCTCTCTGTTGGTCTAGGTGGGGCTGCGACGTGTTGATCTTCCGAGGCCGGGCATGACCCAGGAAAGTGTGTCCGGCCAAATGGGATCGAGCGTGTTGGGTTATGTGGTACACCCCTGCAGGGAAGTTAATCTATTCGAATAGCCGTGATCTTCGGTAACAGGACGACTTGGAGTTGTACCTTGACCTTATGACAACTAGAACCGAATACTTAATAAAACACACCCTTCCAAGTGCCAGATACAACCGGTGATCGCTCTCACAGGGCGACGAGGGGAGGATCATCGGTTAGGGTTATGCTATGCGATGATACTTGGAGGACTTCAGTCTACTCTCTTCTACATGCTGCAAGACGGAGGCTGCCAGAAGCGTAGTCTTCGAAAGGACTAGCTATCCCCCTCTTATTCCGGCATTCTGCAGTTCACTCCACATATGATAGCCTTATTCCAATTGATACCAATGCATACATATGTAGTGTAGCTCCTTGCTTGCGAGTACTTTGGATGAGTACTCACGGTTGCTTTCTTCCTCTTTTCCCCCTATCCCTTCTACCTGGTTGTCGCAACCAGATGTTGGAGCCCAGGAGCCAGACGCCACCTTCGACGACGACTCCTACTACACCGGAGGTGCCTACTACTACGTGCTGCCCGCTGACGACGACCAGGAGTAGTTAGGAGGATCCCAGGCAGGAGGCCTGCGCCTCTTTCGATCTGTATCCCAGTTTGTGCTAGCCTTCTTAAGGCAAACTTGTTTAACTTATGTCTGTACTCAGATATTGTTGCTTCCGCTGACTCGTCTATGATCGAGCTCTTGTATTCGAGCCCTCGAGGCCCCTGGCTTGTAATATGATGCTTGTATGACTTATTTTATTTGTAGAGTTGTGTTGTGATATCTTCCCGTGAGTCCTTGATCTTGATCGTACACATTTGCGTGCATGATTAGTGTACGGTCAAATTGGGGGCATCACAAGTTGGTATTAGAGCCGACTGCCTGTAGGAATCCCCCTTCCACACTCCTTGGCCGAAGTCGAGTCTAGTCGATGAAAACTGCTTTACTAACATGACCGTGCGGCCCATGGGCCCACGTCGCCATTGGGTGGTATTAGGATCTTTTACTTCTCGATCTTTACTCTGGGATTCTGAACTCTCTTCTATTCGGGTTAAACGATTTTTACTAAAATCTAACTTTAGGTTCTCGAAAATAATTTCTCCCGGAGAGCCCCTTCATTACAGATGATCGACTGCTTCACCAGAAGATTCCAAAGATAATCTCCGTTGTTCTCTTGAGACACTTGTGCCCATCGCCTTTGCAAATTCCCTACCACTGTTATATTATTATGGATAACTACATACACTTGTCCTTTCAATCCCATTGATCTTGTTATTACAAGATACCTCGAAAATTCTCTCTATTGCTCTGAGAATACTTTGTGCCTACTGCCTTGCAATTCATTACCCACATGAATACCTCTACGGATAAATCCTCGCACTTATCGAGTATCCGCTCATTCCCAGTTGTTCATGTGTTCCGCAAAGGACTTTGAAATACCTTTCGATCTTCCAAAAATCCTCAGGAGCCTATTGCTCTTGAAATTCTTGCTTGCTTACATTTTGGTTAATCCAATAAGTCTAGTAATCCTATTGGCATCCTTTGTCACTATCATTTTAAGTCCGTTGATTCTATATGTGTGTGAATGCACGGAATCATCAGTTGATCATTATAAATTACCTTCCGGCTCAGACGTCTTTCGAACATGAGCTGGTTCTTGGCCAATCAGATTGCCATCGATCTTACCCCTAAGTCTAGTTGACTTATCCATCCTTGATCAGAGCTTTTGCTCCTGAGCCCTTGAATTGAAAATCATAATTACTATGCTAATTAGATGTTGAATTATTCAAATGTTCTATAAATCGATGCATTTGCATTCTTTCTTCCTTTGATTGGGTATTGATACTCACATCAGCTCCATTGTGGATCGCCATATCCACTGTTGGATTATGTTTTGCTCGTGGAAGAGGCTTAGTCAACGGGTCTGCAATATTCAGATCCGTATGTATCTTGCAAATCTCTATGTCTCCCACCTGGACTAGATCCCGGATGGAATTGAAGCGTCTCTTGATGTGCTTGGTTCTCTTGTGAAATCTGGATTCCTTTGCCAAGGCAATTGCACCAGTATTGTCACAAAAGATTTTCATTGGACCCAATGCACTATGTATGACACCCAGATCGGATATGAACTCCTTCATCCAGACTCCTTCATTTGCTGCTTCCGAAGCAGCTATGTACTCCGCTTCACATGTAGATCCCGCTACAACGCTTTGTTTAGAACTGCACCAACTGGCAGCTCCACCATTTAATGTAAACACGTATCCGGTTTGCGATTTAGAATCGTCCGGATCAGTGTCAAAGCTTGCATCAACGTAACCTTTTACGATGAGCTCTTTGTCACCTCCATATATGAGAAACATATCCTTAGTCCTTTTCAGGTATTTCAGGATGTTCATGACCGCTGTCCAGTGATCCACTCCTGGATTACTTTGGTACCTCCCTGCTAGACTTATAGCAAGGCACACATCAGGTCTGGTACACAGCATTGCATACATGATAAATCCTATGGCTGATGCATAGGGAACATATTTCATATTCTCTCTATCTTCTGCAGTGGTCGGGCATTGAGTCTTACTCAACTTCACTCCTTGTAACACAGGCAAGAACCCTTTCTTTGCTTGATCCATTTTGAACTTCTTCAAAATTTTGTCAAGGTATGTGGTTTGTGAAAGTCCAATTAGGCGTTTTGATCTATCTCTATAGATCTTAATGCCTAATATGTAAGCAGCTTCACCGAGGTCTTTCATTGAAAAACTCTTATTCAAGTATCCCTTTATGCTATCCAGAAATTCTATATCATTTCCAATTAGTAATATGTCATCTACATATAATATCAGAAATGCTACACAGCTCCCACTCACTTTCTTGTAAATACAGGCTTCTCCAAAAGTCTGTATAAAACCAAATGCTTTGATCACACTATCAAAGCGTTTATTCCAACTCCGAGAGGCTTGCACCAGTCCATAAATGGATCGCTGGAGCTTGCACACTTTGTTAGCTCCCTTTGGATCGACAAAACCTTCTGGTTGCATCATATACAACTCTTCTTGCAGAAATCCATTCAGGAATGCAGTTTTGACATCCATCTGCCAAATTTTATAATCATAAAATGCGGCAATTGCTAACATGATTCGGACAGACTTAAGAATCGCTACGGGTGAGAAGGTCTCATCGTAGTCAATCCCTTGAACTTGCCGAAAACCTTTTCCGACAAGTCGAGCTTTGTAGACAGTAATATTACCATCAGCGTCAGTCTTCTTCTTGAAGATCCATTTATTCTCAATTGCTTGCCGATCATCGGGCAAGTCAACCAAAGTCCATACTTTGTTCTCATACATGGATCCCATCTCAGATTTCATGGCTTCAAGCCACTTTGCGGAATCTGGGCTCACCATTGCTTCTTCATAGTTCGTAGGTTCATCATGATCTAGTAGCATGACTTCCAGAACGGGATTACCGTACCACTCTGGTGCGGATCTTACTCTGGTTGATCTAGGAGGTTCAGTAGTATCTTGTTCTGAAGTTTCATGATCATCATCATTAGCTTCCTCACTAACTGGTGTAGGTGTCATAGAAACAGTTTTCTATGATGTACTACTTTGCAATAAGGGAGCAGGTACAGTTACCTCGTCAAGTTCTACTTTCCTCCCACTCACTTCTTTTGAGAGAAACTCCTTCTCCAGAAAGTTTCCGAATTTAGCAACAAAAGTCTTGCCTTCGGATCTATGATAGAAGGTGTATCCTATAGTTTCCTTTGGATATCCTATGAAGACACATTTCTCCGATTTGGGTTCGAGCTTATCAGGTTGAAGCTTTTTCACATAAGCATCGCAGCCCCAAACTTTCAGAAATGACAACTTTGGTTTCTTGCCAAACCACAGTTCATAAGGCGTCGTCTCAACGGATTTTGATGGTGCCCTATTTAACGTGAATGCGGCCGTCTCTAGAGCGTATCCCCAAAACGATAGCGGTAAATCAGTAAGAGACATCATAGATCGCACCATATCCATTAAAGTACGATTACGACGTTCGGACACACCATTACGCTGAGGTGTTCCGGGTGGCGTGAGTTGCGAAACTATTCCACAATTTTTCAAATGTATACCAAACTCGTAACTCAAATATTCTCCTCCATGGTCAGATCGTAGAAACTTTATTTTCTTGTTACGATGATTTTCAACTTCACTCTGAAATTCTTTGAACTTTTCAAACGTTTCAGACTTATGTTTCATTAAGTAGATATACCCATATCTGCTTAAGTCATCTGTGAAGGTGAGAAAATAACGATATCCGCCACGAGCCTCAATATTCATCGGACCACATACATCTGTATGTATGATTTCCAACAAATCTGTTGCTCTCTCCATAGTACCGGAGAACGGCGTTTTAGTCATCTTGTCCATGAGGCACGGTTCGCAAGTACCAAGTGATTCATAATCAAGTGGTTCCAAAAGTCCATCAGTATGGAGTTTCTTCATGCGGTTTACACCGATATGACCTAAACGGCAGTGCCACAAATAAGTTGCACTCTCATTATCAACTCTGCATCTTTTGGCTTCAACATTATGAATATGTGTGTTACTACTATCGAGATTCAACAAGAATAGACCACTCTTCAAGGGTGCATGACCATAAAAGATATTACTCATATAAATAGAACAACCATTATTCTCTGATTTAAATGAATAACCGTCTCGCATCAAACAAGATCCAGATATAATGTTCATGCTTAACGCTGGCACCAAATAACAATTATTTAGGTCTAATACTAATCCCGAAGGTAGATGTAGAGGTAGCGTGCCGACTGCGATCACATCGACTTTGGAACCGTTTCCCACGCGCATCGTCACCTCGTCCTTAACCAATCTTCGCTTGATCCGTAGTCCCTGTTTCGAGTTGCAAATATTAGCAACAGAACCAGTATCAAATACCCAGGTGCTACTGCGAGCATTAGTAAGGTACACATCAATAACATGTATATCACATATACCTTTGTTCACCTTGCCATCCTTCTTATCCGCCAAATACTTGGGGCAGTTTCGCTTCCAGTGACCAGTCTGCTTGCAATAGAAGCACTCAGTTTCAGGCTTAGGTCCAGGTTTGGGTTTCTTCTCTTGAGTAGCAACTTGCTTGCCGTTCTTTTTGAAGTTCCCCTTCTTCTTCCCTTTGCCCTTTTTCTTGAAACTAGTGGTCTTGTTGACCATCAACACTTGATGCTCCTTGATTTCTACCTCCGCAGCTTTCAGCATCGCGAAGAGCTCGGGAATAGTCTTATTCATCCCTTGCATATTATAGTTCATCACGAAGCTCTTGTAGCTTGGTGGCAGTGATTGGAGAATTCTGTCAATGACGCAATCATTTAGAAGATTAACTCACTAACAGAACTGTTCTCTTCCATCTTGCAGCTATAGAACTTATTGGAGACTTCATATCTCTCAATCCGGGCATTTGCTTGAAATATTAACTTCAACTCCTGGAACATCTCATATGCTCCATGACGTTCAAAACGTCGTTGAAGTCCCGATTGTAAGCCGTAAAGCATGGCACACTGAACTATTGAGTAGTCATCAGCTTTGCTCTGCCAGACGTTCATAACATCCGGCGTTGCTCCTGCAGCAGGTCTGGCACCCAGCGGTGCTTCCAGGACGTAATTCTTCTGTGCAGCAATGAGGATAATCCTCAAGTTACGGACCCAGTCCATGTAATTGCTACCATCATCTTTCAACTTTGCTTTCTCAAGGAACGCATTAAAATGCAACCGAACAACAACACGAGCCATCTATCTACAATCAGACATAAACAAGCAAGATACTAATCAGGTACTAAGTTTCATGATAAATTTAAGTTCAGTTAATTTACTCAAAGAACTCCCACTTAGATAGACATCCCTCTAATCCTCTAAGTGATTACGTGATCCAAATCAACTAAACCATGTCCGATCATCACGTGAGATGGAGTAGTTTCATTGGTGAACATCATTATGTTGATCATATCCACTATATGATTCACGCTCGACCTTTCGGTCTCCGTGTTCCGAGGCCATATCTGTATATGCTTGGCTCGTCAAGTATAACCTGAGTATTCCGCGTGTGCAACTGTTTTGCACCCGTTGTATTTGAACGTAGAACCTATCACACCCGATCATCACGTGGTGTCTCAGCACGAAGAACTTTCGCAACGGTGCATACTCAGGTAGAACACTTCTTGATAATTTAGTGAGAGATCATCTTATAATGCTACAGTCAATCAAAGCAAGATAAGATGCATAAAAGATAAACATCACATGCAATCAATATAAGTGATATGATATGGCCATCATCATCTTGTGCTTGTGATCTCCATCTCCGAAGCACCGTCGTGATCACCATCGTCATCGGCGTGACACCTTGATCTCCATCGTAGCATCGTTGTCGTCTCGCCAAGCTTGTGCTTCCACGACTATCGCTACCGTTTAGTGATAAAGTAAAGCATTACATCGCGATTGCATTGCATACAATAAAGCGACAACCATATGGCTCCTGCCGGTTGCCAATAACTCGGTTACAAAACATGATCATCTCATACAATAAAATTCAGCATCATGTCTTGACCATATCACATCACAACATGCCCTGCAAAAACAAGTTAGACGTCCTCTACTTTGTTGTTGCAAGTTTTACGTGGCTGCTACGGGCTTAAGTAAGAACCAATCTCACCTATGCATCAAAACCACAACGATAGTTTGTCAATTTGACTCTGTTTTAACCTTCGCAAGGACCGGGCGTAGCCATACTTGGTTCAACTAAAGTTGGAGAAACTGTCACCCACAAGCCACCTCTGTGCAAAGCACGTCGGGAGAACCGGTCTCGCGTAAGCGTACGCGTAATGTCGGTCTGGGCCGCTTCATCCAACAATACCGCCGAACCAAAGTATGACATGCTGGTAGGCAGTATGACTTATATCGCCCACAACTCACTTGTGTTCTACTCGTGCATATAACATCAACATATCAAACCTAGGCTCGGATGCCACTGATGGGTTTCGTAGTAATTTCAAAAAATTTCCTACGCACACGCAAGATCATGGTGATGCATAGCAACGAGAGGGGGAGTATGATCTACATACCTAGTAGATCGACAACGGAAGCATTTGGTTGATGTAGTCGTACGTCTTCACGATCCGACCGATCAAGCACCGAAACTACGGCACCTCCGAGTTCTAGCACACGTTCAGCTCGATGACGATCCCCGGACTCCGATCCAGCAAAGTGTCGGGGAAGAGTTCCGTCAGCACGACGGCGTGGTGACGATCTTGACGTGCTACTGCTGCAGGGCTTCGCCTAAGCACCGCTACAATATTATCGAGGACTATGGTGGCTGGGGGCGCCGCACATGGCTAAGGAATAGATCACGTAGATCAACTTGTTGTGTTCTAGGGTGCCTCTGCCTCAGTATATAAAGGACCAAAGGGGGGAGGCTGGCCGGCCACATAGTGCGCGCCAGGAGAGTCCTACTCCCTCTGGGAGTAGGATTCCCCCCCCCAATCCTAGTTGGAATAGCACTTGTGGAGGGGGGAAAAGAGAGAGAGGGACCGGCCCCCTCTCCTTGTCCAATTCGGACCAAGGGAGGGGAGGGGCGCGCGGCCCATGTAGGGCTGCCTCTTCTCTTTTCCACTAAGGCCCATCATGGCCCATTTAGCTCCCGGGGGGTTCCGGTAACCTCCCGGTACTGCGGTAAAATCCCGATTTCACCCGGAACACTTCCGATATCCAAACATAGGCTTCCAATATATCAATCTTTATGTCTCGACCATTTCGAGACTCCTCGTCATGTCCGTGATCACATCCGGGACTCCAAACAACCTTCGGTACATCAAAATGCATAAACTCATAATATAACTGTCATCGTAACCTTAAGCGTGCGGACCCTACGGGTTCGAGAACAATGTAGACATGACCGAGACATGTCTCCAGTCAATAACCAATAGCGGGACCTGGATGCCCATATTGGCTCCTACATATTCTACGAAGATCTTTATCGGTCAGACCGCATAACAACATACGTCGTTCCCTTTATCATCGGTATGTTACTTGCCCGAGATTCGATCGTCGGTATTCCAATACCTAGTTCAATCTCGTTGCCGGCAAGTCTCTTTACTCATTCTGTAATACATCATCCCGCAACTAACTCATTTAGTTGCAATGCTTGCAAGGCTTAAGTGATGTGCATTACTGAGAGGGCCCAGAGATACCTCTCCGACAATCGGAGTGACAAAACCTAATCTCGAAATACGCCAACCCAACATGTACCTTTGGAGACACCTGTAGTACTCCTTTATAATCACCCAGTTACATTGTGACGTTTGGTAGTACCCAAAGTGTTCCTCCGGTAAACGGGAGTTGCATAATCTCATAGTTATAGGAACATGTATAAGTCATGAAGAAAGCAATAGCAACATACTAAACGATCGGGTGCTAAGCTAATGGAATGGGTCATGTCAATTAGATCATTCTCTCAATGATGTGATCCTGTTAATCAAATAACAACTCATTGTTCATGGTTAGGAAACATAACCATCTTTGATTAACGAGCCAGTCAAGTAGAGGCATACTGGTGACACTTTGTTTGTCTATGTATTCACACATGTATCATGTTTCCGGTTAATACAATTCTAGCATGAATAATAAACATTTATCATGATTATAAGGAAATAAATAATAACTTTATTATTGCCTCTAGGGCATATTTCCTTCATATTCAATGCCTGGTGAACCTCAACAAAATGGCGTGGCTGAACGCCGAAACCGCACACTTATGGACTATCCAAAATAAGGGAGATCAATCTTGAGGAGAAACGCGTGTGTGTTCCATCCCCGACTATCCAAGAGATTGTTTTGCCACTAAAAGTGTAGTGACGTCTCATGCTAATCCTCAATCGAGCACTTCATGTCCTAAGGCTGATGGTGATCCTGAAACTAATGACAATCCAGAAGGTGAAGAGGATCACTAGTCGGGTAATGAAAATGACCCTCAGAACAATGATGCTCCTCCACCGCCTCCTCCTGTGGGTAGGCCACGTCGTGAGAGAAAGAAAGCCATATTAGATGATTATATCACATACATGATTGAGGATATGAATGATCTGGGAAAGGTGGAGGATCAACCTCTTTTAAGGAAGCCATTAAAAGCGAAAATTCGTCCAAGTGGTTGGTTGCCATGGAAGACGAGTTAAATTCTATGGGCTCAAACGACGTTTGGGACTTAGAATAAGTTTCCGATGGAGCTAAGAAAGTAGGCTGCAAGTGGGTCTACAAAACCAAGTATGATTCCAAAGGGAATGTCGAACGGTTCAAGGCAAGGCTAGTGGCAAAAGGGTATACACAGAGAGAAGGAATTGACTATAAGCAAACCTTTTCTCCTGTGTCAACCAAGGATTCTTTAAGAATCATTATGGCATTAGTAGCTCATTACGACCTAGAACTACACCAAATGGATGTTAAAACGGCATTTCTAAATGGTGACCTGAAAGAAAACGTTTACATGGCTCAGCCGAAAGGTTTTGTTGTGGAAGGGAAGGAACATTTAGCATGTCATCTAAAAAATCAATTTATGGCTTGATGCAAGCTTCAAGAGAGTGGTACCTCAAGTTTGATAAAATTATCAAAACTTTTGGTTTCATCGAAAACGTTGTGGACAACTGCATATACGTTAAGTTTAAAGGCAGTAGGTTCACATTTTTAGTCCTATACGTTGATGGCATATTGTTGGCATGTAGCGATAAGGATACGCTGCATGAGACCAAGAATCTTCTATCATCCAGTTTTGATATGAAAGATCTTGGTGAAGCCTCGTATGTCCTCGGCATCGAGATTCACCGAGATAGGTCCAGAGAAACGTTAGGACTATCTCAAAACGCATACTTTGAGAGAGTACTGAAAAAATTCAATATGCATAACTGCTCACCCTCACCTGCTCCTATAGTTAAGGGCGATAAGTTTGGGACATTTCACTGTCCGAGGAACCAGTGTGAAGCTGATCAGATGAAGTCGGTTCCTTATGCTTCAGCTGTCGGAAGTATCATGTATGCTCAAGTGTGTACGCGCCCAGATTTATGTTTTATAATAGGGATGCTTGGCAGATACCAATCAAATCCAGGACCGGACCACTGGAAGGCCGCAAAGAAAGTCTTGCGTTATATGCAAGGGACTAAGGATTTCATGCTTACATATAAAAAACTGATAACCTAGAAATTGTTGGTTATTCAGACTCTGATTTTGCCGGGTGTGTGGATAGTAAGAGATCCACGTCAGGTTATATATTCACACTCGCGGGAGGAGCTATATCGTGGAAAAGCTCCAAACAAACGTTAACTGCTGGATCTACGATGCAAGCAAAATTTGTAGCATGTTATGAGGCCACCGGCAGGCTGTATGGCTGAAGAATTTTATTCCCGGACTTAAAGTGGTTGACAACATATCTAAACCAATTTTATTGTACTGTGATAATGAACCCGCAGTTTGCTATACGAGTAACAACAGGTCAAGTAGTGCTGCCAGACACATTGACATAAAGTATCGTGTTGTGAAAGATAGAATCCAGGATCAAACAATTGATGTTAAACATATAAGAACGAAGCATATGCTTGCGGATCCGCTAACAAAAGGCTTATCACCCAGTATTTTTCGTGAGCATGTTGCCGGCATGGGATTACTGGAAGCCTTGTGATTCTGGAATAAGAGGACCATTTATATAAACCACTCCCCAATTACCAAAATGTTTTCCATTTTGAAATAGGCGGGTGTGCTATAAGTGTTGATGTTCTATGGCGTTTTGAGTTGTTGTAACACCTCACTTTGGTACATCATTCCTATGTAGAATGGGCAAATAAAGTTAAGCCTAACGATCAAGGGGGAGAATGTTGGTTTTGATCTGACGGCTTAACAGGCCAGTTAGATCTATTAGTCTAACAGAAAAAGGGAAAAGATAATGATAATGAAAAGGCCCCACGCACCAACGTACATGGGCTTTTTATCCCAACTAAGGCGCCCTGATCGGGGGCACCCAAACCAACTGATGGTTTAGGTCCCCTGTCGCCAGCGCTAGATAAAAGGGGGTACGGGAGAGGGTTGGCAGCCTGCGCAATCACAATTCTCGTACGGTTTCACTCCCCTCCCGATATTCTCTCACCCCATCCGATCAGGGGGAGCGCTGCAGCAACGGGAAGACCTACTCCAGCCGCCACTGCCGTCCCCGGCCAGTCCCGGTGGCGTCCTGAAGGAATCAGGACGTCGAGGAGAACCTCTGCTTCGACTACATCACCCCTGCATCACGCCTGCACCGAGCAGGCGATCATGTCGACTCCCGTGACGTGTAAAGGATCTCTAAACCCTCTCTATTCATGTTTATTAGGTGATCTAGATGCAATCTGTTTCTGCTAATGGCATCCCATAGATGCATAATTACTCCAACACACACACGTATGAGGCAAATTCCGTTGGGTTCACTTGAACCCAACGCTTATACGGTGGCTCTGCCGCTGGAGGTACTGGTATTTTTCTTTATTGTTTTACTGATGACAACAGGGTTCTGGACTAAGTTTCTGAAAACATTATACCCCATCTCGTTCATTCTGAAATCAGTTTTGACAGACCGTTAAAACTTTTGTTTGTATTTTGGAAATTTTAAATTTCAAATCACTGGATATTAGGAAACAATTCGACAATGTATCATTACTATTTTTCTTAGCTTGTGCACATGTTTCCACTATGGTTTTTTATTCGCAAGGATATAAATTTCACTAGTTACTGCATTCTGTAGACGTATATTACTGTACAAGTTTTAGAGTGGTTGGGCTTTTTTAGAACCGTTCGTTGATGTCGATCTAACGGCAGACAAATATGAAGTACTGGGTAGTACTCCGATGAAAGTACGCGAAAGTACTAAAACGAGTGGGGCCGATACTCGTGACAAGGTGGGGACGCGTTTTAATCTAGGGGCAGTTTAGTCCTAGGAAAATTTGCACGCGCCGCCCCTCTCATCGAATGCATAACCGCCGCCATGGTGCTACACATTCCACAATTACTCATCGGCGGCCATCTCCTCCCTCTCCTCCAAGTCCACCACAGTCATCTCCTCCTTCTTGCCGCTGCAACTTCGCTCCACTCAAGCAACCCCCCCCCCACCCATCCCACCCCCTCTTCCACGGCAGATCGGGCTGATGGCCGGCGGCGAGAACACCGACTTCGTGTAGATCGCCGGCGGCGACCAGGTCAAGTTGGCCAGGTTGAGGGAGATCCGTTCTTGGTTTGACAACACAAGGCAGATGAGCTGGACAGCAATGGCCACTCTCAAGAATTTGACGAAGAAGGATAGGGCAAAGCTTTTTCCCCCGACCGCGTAACCGATTCAGAAGATCGAGATCCTCCTCTGGGCGATGGAGTAGGCCAATTCGTCCAGCGAGTGGACCAGGCGGAGGTGGTGGGCATTCAGATCCAGGGTAGAGCATCCACTGGATCAGGAACCCACCGTGCACGAGGTGCCGTAGCAGATTGTGCAGCCTCCAACTGAGTCACCGGAGACTCCGAAGCGCAAGATGAGGAGGACAGTGGTCGCGACCTCGCTTCCCCGCCGTTCTCCACGCTTCCCTCGCCGCTCTCCTCGTCTGAACGGCGGTGGTAGCTATGTTTAGAGTAAGCTTCCCCACTCCTCATCTTCCTACTGCTCGTGCTTACATTGTGGTGATACTGATCGTAATAGCTCAGAGAGGGAATGCTAGATGGCATTTTAATCTCAATGAATTGCATGAACATTTGAGTACATGGATTTGGAGGATGGATTATGATGTATGTGAACCCTAGGCATCATATGAACCCTAGGAAAAATTAGTAATGTTCTAGTGGTAGACACTGAAATATTTCGGTACACACCGGTAGGCACTGAAATATTTCGGAACTGCCCTAGGAAAAATTTGTAATGTTGTAGTGGTGGACACTGAAATATTTCGGTACACACCGGTAGGCACTGAAATATTTCGGTACTGCCCTAGGCAAAATTTGTAATGTTGTAGTGGTAGACACTGAAATATTTCGGTACACACCGATAGGCACTGAAATATTTCGTTGCTACAATTTCAGTACACACCGATGCACACTGAATTATTTCACTACTGCAGTTTCAGTACACACCGGTACACACTGAAATATTTCAGTACTGCAAATTCTATACAAAGTTGGCATTTTGTCATTTATGTGTGAATTAAGCCATGCATCATATGGCCTAACTTTGTACATGAGTTTGGGTCAATTTCATGTCTATTTATTGTTAAAATTATTGTCATGCCATGAAACACAAGACAAGTCACTGACCCAAGCTTGCAAAGATGCCATATCAATGTTGCTGATATGAAATATGCATGTTTTCACCAAGTCTTGTGTCTGAATTAAAACTGAGCATTTTTTCTTGATGGTATCCATGGATCTAGAACTCCTATGAATTAGCTCATGTTGGATGTTTTGTTCTCCATCATTTGTACTAGCATTCCGTGCGATTAGATGCCATGACAAGACCCCTGGCATATTTATTTTCTTGCCTCCAACATCACATGTGTGTTTTGCAGGAAAAAACCTGGAGTTCACCAGGCTGGCTGAAGTTGTGAGGCTGGGAGGCTGATGGTGCTGCTACTGGCTGATCCTTCTTCTTTCAGTTTGTGTTCGTCATTTCTCAAGCCGTTGGACCAGGGCTACTTCCCTATGCGCTGTTAATGTATTAACTAATTCCTTCGAATTTGTAGTATTAGTTAGTTTGAATGTGGAAGTACCTTAATTTTTAGGAACGTAATGTTGCTATGTATGACCAAGGGTTTCATACCTTAATCTTTGGATAATTAATTATGTGAACTATTGGATGTGGCGCATAACGAAACGCCTCTACCATTGATACTAGTTCAACATGTCGGTCCAATTAGAGACCAGCCACTACCATATAGAACAGTTAGCATTTCATACTACAACCTGGCACATACAAAACATCACACAGTGGAAGCACATCCCTAAGCACCTTGCATTGTACAAGGTCTTAGAGACAAGCCTCTACCATATATAACAGTTACCATGTCACACTACAGCCTATAAAACATCACACAGTGGAATAATCATAGCTAGTAGAGCATTAGTTACCAGTTAATAATAGTTGCAATCCATCACAAGCAATAGTACCTAGATATGAGTAGATATAGGTACGGTAATACACGACAAGTACTCGCAAACAAGAGCTAACATAACAAGTTCATTTCACATTGATACATGGCCCACCCCAGTTCTAAATGAGGTGGATGGTGATCATCATCCTCAAGTCATGGCGACGGGTGTTCGCAATAGTGAGTAGGATGGCCTGTCCTACCCGAAGATTCTTGGCACGAAGGAACTTCTTCCACCCTGCCCTGCTCAAGACAGTGCGACCGTCCGTGTCCACTGCATAGGCACAGCTGGTGATGGAGCCCGTTCTGGTAAGGCGTAGTCCAGCAGCCATGCCTTCTTCGTCCGGGTTGATGCCACAGCTATCAAGTAACCTCTTAGGTAATTTCTGAAAACAGTTGACATGATATATGATCATGTCACGTGCAATTATCAACAAAGCATACACTTCAAGACACATATATCATTGGATTCAACACTGAGCATATATATCATCACATCACTACACTATACGCCAAGCATCAAATTACTACAGTAATTAGGCATATCATTAGATTACTGCGTACACTAAGCATATCATCGCATATTACTACACTACATGCATGTCATAAAATTCTTCACTAAATGAATTCTAAACTAGGCCTCTCATCACAGTACTACAACATGCATATCATATGAACTACTACACTAACTAAGCATGCATATCATGTAATTACCACACTAAGTAACATACCATGATATGCCGTTTAACATTCGTCCTTGTGATGCGGGTCACGAATGGCTTTCCTAGGTAGTCTTCACGTAGCGGAAGCATGTCCCAGAGGTTGCCGATTTCCTCGTCGCCCAGTCTGAGTCCTTGGGCATACAGGTATTCAACAAGTGGGTTCTCATCATCATCTGAATCGTCAACATCTGAATCAGCACCATCTTCCTCCTCATGAACTTCATCCTCACTATCCGGAATCAAATTTAGATAGATAACAGAAATCCTGGGCCTATCTCTTCTGAAGGAGAAGCTGATCAATTCACCCCCACTAAGACGCATGCGGGCGATGAAACGATCCCAATCATCTCCTCCTATCTGGGTTATCTTTCGCCCCTTCTCGACCTGCATAGTGTATGGGCCCCCAAGAGCGTCGAAGGTCACGGTGTCTGCGACGAGCTCATTGAATGCCAATCTCACATTGCATGGTACGATCTGTGTAAGATAAAAACAAATAACAGACACAATACATTAGTGGAAATAGCAAAAAAACACAAAAAGAATGTACTGTCAGAAGGTTCATATAAATTGTTACCGCTGCAAAAACAAAAGAAGGCTGGAAGTAGATGCCGAATAGCGTGGCAGTAGAAAGGCTGGTCCGGCACCATGAGTTGCAGCGTCCACATTGTGCTTCCTCCATTCTACACAGAACATGTTGAACTCTAAGTTGAATTGTACATAGTACAATACAAAGATCATACATATAATAAATCATAGTGATAACCTATACTGGCAATGGCCAATCAATCTATTTTATATCATCTACATAATAAAGCAATGCCAATGACAATGGCAATGCCCGTCTCATCTAAACCTGGGAATAGTTCGGCATCCAAACTAAAACCAGTCCAATCCACGGCACACATCAAAACCAAACCAATCCAGATATTTTCATTTAGAATCTAGACCAAACCGAACTATACATGCTCGTCATCCAACCCAGTCCAAACCGTTTTCAACTTTTGGATTGAATCCAAAGGTTCAAACCGTGGACAAAGCATATGCGAGGGCACGTCATGAATCTAGATCAGACATGGCGTCAAAGCTCGAGAGAGCCGACGAGCTCCAGCCGGCAACTGTGGCTCTTGGATTTGAAGCAGTAGTAGGTGGTAGTGGCGGCTCAAACTAATTGATTGATTTGGTCTCAAACCATAGAAACCAAATCAAGATCCAATCCAAAAACTAAGTTTCAGTCCAAACCAATCGGCTCAGATCCGCCTCTGTAGGGAGACGCGTTTGGGGAAGGGAAGAAGAGTGGAGATCTCACGTACTTGCCGGAGTTGGCGGCGGCCGCGCACCGGCAGCGAAGAGAGGGGTCGTCGGCACATGGCGGCGGAGGCGGCGGTGCTGGTCGAGAAGGGGAGAAAGAAAGATGTGGAGTGGTCGAGACGGGGAGAAAGAAAAATGTGGTACATGTGGTGGCTCGGTTGTGGGGATGACAAGGGGACCCACTTGTGAGACCGATAGCAATTGATGGCAAACCGCAGGAGGTGCACGACCGCGTGCACGACCGCCACGTCCCCACGTGGAATCGGGATGGCCGGGTGGGTGTGTCAAGTCAAATCGGCACCCGCGGCTTCTCGGTAACTCCAAGAGGCAGGAGCAGTGCCTTTCTTCCCCAAATCAGGTAGAAAACCCTCGTCCTCTCCCGAACCTAACCACCCTCTCTTCCTTCCTCACCACCTCACCACCCTCTCCTCCTTCGTCACCACCATCCTCCCTTCTTACGCCTCCCTCCTCCTGTCTTCGACCGACGATGAAGCGCGGGCGTGAAGATGCGGCGGACGAGCCGGAGGCAACCATCGGAGCAGAGCAGTCTGCTGCCGTGGCTGCAGCCGTGGGTGCAGCGGCTGAGTCCGCCGTAGCGGCGGAAGCTGGCGGTGCAGCGACCATTGTGCCTGCTCCCGCTGCCATCGCAGCCGTCGAGGCACCCGTCGGCGAGCACAAGGTCGGGGAAGATCTGGAGGAGGAGAAGATGAGAAGGCGTAAGCGCAAGGTGCATGACGAAATCGAAGAGCTGATGGAGGAGAACGCCATAAAGGAGTTCGACCTAGATAGCAGGAAGGGCAGCGACTTCGACGAGGATGCCATCGACGAGCTATCTGAGGTAGTACTCTGTTTTTTGCTCTGTTTTTTCATGACATTGGGGTTTTTCTTGTTAACTAGATGAGCATCAATTTCACTTGGGCGTTCTAGTTGTACGTATGTAGGATTGTAGGGATCTAGCATAGATCTTCATGTTGGATGTGGATTTTTAAATCTGATTCACATTTTGATTCTAGTAGATACTCTGGGTTTTTTTCATGGCATTGGGGTTAGTCTTGTTAACTAGATGAGCATAAGTTTCACAAGGGATACATTAATGAAAGAAGTGGGGTAATGAACCCAAATACAAGAAAATGTTCATGGCAGGGATACATTAATGAAAAAAGTGGGTTAAACAATGGATATATGGCAGGATTCTCCATTGGCTTCCCCAGGACAGTGACAAAATGCTGCAGTTCCTGATTCATTATAGTTTATGTACATGAATTAATTTGCACACATGTTCATAGATGATTAGTTTGCACACATGTTCATAGATGATCCATTTGCAAATTCTATACAGATTTCCATTTTGCAAAGGAAGTGATCGCTCCCTTAATAATTATGGGCTGACATTACATATCCACTGGATACCAAAAAATCAAAACATTTCATCTAGCCAATTTTCCACAGTATGTTATTTAGATGATCATAGCCACATCTCTCATCAATATGAGCAGTGAGACACCCCATAGCTCCTTTACCAATTTCCTTCTGAAAGTTATCAGAGTCTAACAATGTTGGAGAAGCAGTATTGTCACTGTCAGAAAGAATAATGGTTTCTTCATTCCAGTAGATAGAACAAACCCCCCTTGTGTGAAACATGGAGGAGTACAATGAAGCCATTTTTCTGATTCCAATAAGAATTACACCTGTAACAAGTATCAAATATCATTAAACCAAGCCACTTCATGTAGTCTTTCATGTGTTAATTATGTACTACTTGTGCACTAATCTATAAATGCAACTATTCCACCGTCCATATTTATGCATGTCAATTTATTTGGCTCAATTATGTATGTGCACATAAGCCTTATTTCTAGCAAATAGATAGTTGCCATGTTTCACATGTGTACTTTCAAAACATTGTAATTAAAGTCAATGTACCATAATAGATTACCTGAGTTGTTCTATGTGTACTAATTCACTAATTGACAGGAGGATGACGACGACGTGGACTACAGCATGGACAGCAGGCACAGCAAGAGCCGGTACACCCTGAGGCATCTGATTGCTGGGAAGATCAAGTACCGTTTCTTTGGCAAGATTGAGTGCCCTTTCTGTTGCAAGGTGATCGGTGGCGGCATATATGGCATGATCCAGCATGCCTTCAGCACTGGCAATGGACATGGCAAGAATCGTAGTGCCAGTACTCTGGCTAAACATGCTGCCTACGCA